>NW_011491028.1:2423664-2441925 GCF_000754665.1 Bison bison bison | reverse complement strand
GAAATGGCAACCCACTCGAGCATTCTTGCCATGGACAGAGGAGCCTGGCAGACTACAGTCCATGAGGTCACAGAGTCAGACACAACTGAGCGACTCTATCCTAATAGTGCTGGGTACTTGGCACCAGCCCCAGATATGCCCCTCCGGGCCAAGTCATGAAGACAGCTCTGTGGGGACTCAGCCCCACCACTGAACTAAGGAATAAGACCAAACCTCAGAAAAAGAACTAAACAAAGTGTAGATAAGCATTCTACCCAATACAGAATTCAAGATAATGATCATAAAAATGCATGGATAAACACAGAATTTCACCAGAGTTAGAAAATATAAAGAAGAACCAAACAGATCTGAAGAACATGGTAAGTGAAGTAAAAAGTACACTAGAATGATCACCAGTAGATTAGATGATAAGTGAAGTGAAGTGAAAGTCACTCAGTCGTGTCAGACTCTGCAACCCCATGGGCTATACATATACAGTCCATGGAATTCTCCAGGCCAGAATACTGGGGTGGGTAGCCTTGTAGCCTTTCCTTTCTCCAGGGAATCTTCCCAACCCAGGGATCGAATCCAGGTCTCCCACATTGCAGGCAGATTCTTTACCAGCTGAGCCACAAGGGAAGCCCAGAGGAACAGATAAGTAATAGAAATCACACAAGCTGAAAAGAAAAATGAAAAAAGGATTAAAAAAAATAAGGATAGTCTGAGGCCTCTTAGACAATACTATGTGTACTAACATTAAAGAGAAAAACACATTTCTGAATCCATTCTACTAGGCCAGCATTGCCCTGATACCAAAATGAGATAAAGATACCATTAAAAAAAAATTACAGGCCAAATCACTGGTGAATATAGATGCAAAAACCCTCAACAAAATGTTAGCAAACCAAACTTAACAAAACATTAAAATGATCATAAGCCATGATCAAATGGGATTTACAGCAGGGAATGCAAGGATGGTTAATATCTGCAAATCAATTAATATGATACTCCACATTAACAGACTGAGAAATAAAATATCTCAATAGACACAAAAAATCTTCTGACAAAATTCTGCATTGATTCATGATTGAAAACTCTCAACAAAGTGGGTATTGAGGGAAAATGCCTCAATATATAAACATGACATATCCACAGCTAACATGATATGAAAAGCTAAAAGTATTTTCCTTAAGATTAAGAACAATATAAGGATGCCGACTCTCATCACTTTTATTAAACATAGTACTGAAAGTCCTAACTATAGTAGTCAGGGCAGAAAAGAAATAAAAGGAATCCAAACTAGAAAGAAGCAGCAAAACTGTTACTGTTTACAGATGGCATGATATTATATATAGAAAATCCTAAAGATATCACTCCACCCCCCAAAAAAAAAACCCTATTAAAACAATAAGTGAATTTGGTAAAGTTTCACAATACAAAATTAATATACAGGAATCTACTGCATTTCTATAAACTATCAATGAACTATCAGAAAGGAATTAAAACAATAGCATCTATAACTGTATCAAAAGAATAAAATACCTAGGAATCTAACCAAAGAGGTACAAGAGTTGTATCATGAAAACTAGAAGACATTAATGAAAGAAATTAAAGAAAATAAAAACAGTTAGAAAGCTATTTCATGCTCATGAAATGGAAGAATCAATATTGTTAAAATGAACATACTACTCAAGGCTCATCTACAGATTCAATGCAATCCCTAAAAAAAAGCATTTGTCAGAGGAATAATAATTCTAAAATTTGCATGGAAACACAAAAGACCCTGAGTAGCCAAGGCAATCTTGAGAAAGAAGAACAAACTTGCAAGTATAACGCCCCTTGATTTCAAACTATACTGTGAAGCTATAGTAATCAAAAAAGTAGGTACTGGCACAAAAACAGACACAAAGATCAATGGAACAGAATATGATGCCCAGAAATTAACCCAGGTTTATATGGTCAGTTGGTTTATAACAATGGGAGCAAGGATATGTCAATACATGAGGAAAAAAAGTCTTTCCTATAAATGGTGCTGGAGAAATTAAACAGCTACGTGCAAAAGAAATTGACTTTCTCGTACCATATACAAAAAATAAACTCAAAATGGATTAAAGACTTAATTGTAAGTCCTAAAACAATAAACTCCAAGAAGAACATATACGCAGTAGGCTCTCTGACATCAGTATTAGTAATACAGTTTTCAAAATGTCTCCTCAGTGAATGGAAACAAAAGCAAAAATAAACAAATGGGCTACACCAAACTAAAAATCTTTTGCACGGCGAAGGAAACTGTCAACAAAACAAAAAGGCAACCTATTGAATGGGAGAAATATTTGCAAGTAATATGTCCAATAAGGAGTTAATATCCAAAATATACAAGGAAACCATACAACTCAACATAAAAAACCCCAAACAATCAAATTTAAAAAATGGGTGGAGGAACTGAATAGACATTTGTCCAAAGAAGACATACAGATGACCAAGAGACACTTGAAAAGATGTTCAACATCTGTAATCATCAAAAGGAGATGCAAATCAAAAGCACAGTGAGAATTTGCCTCACACCTGTGAGAATGGCTATCATCAAAGATACCATAAACAACAAATGTTGGGGAGGATGTGGAGAAAAGGGAACCCTCCTTGGTAGGATTGTAATTGGTATGTGTGTACTCAGTCACTCAGTCATGTCTGACTCTTTGTGGCTCCATGAACCTCCTGCTCGGCTCCTCTGTCCATGGAATTCTCCAGGCAAGAATACTGGAGTGTGTTGCCACTCCTTACTCCAACGGATCTTCCCAACCCAGGGATTGCCCCTCATCTCTTGAATCTCCTACATTGGCAGGCAGATTCTTTACCACTACTGCCATTGGTATAGGCAATTACAATTACCCAATTTTTATAGATTCCTATTAAAAGTAAAAAATAGAACTGCCATATGATTCAGCAATTTTACTTCCGGGTATTTGCTCAAAAAACCCAAAACACTAATTCCAAAAGATGTATGAATTCCCATGTTCATAGCAGCATTATTAGCCATAATAAAAAGCCCAGATATGGAAGCAACCTAAGTGCCATCAATAGACAAATGGATAAAGAAGGTGTGGTGAGTGTTTTATATAAAATATTGGCTATAAAAGTGAAATCTTCCCATTCGCAACAACGTGGCATACTTGGTAGTATGCCAAGTGAAGTAACTCAGACTGAAACAGAAATGCTATAATATCTTACTTATATGTGGAATCTAAAAGCAAAACAAACAAACTAAACAAAAAAAGACCCATAGATACAGAGAACAAATGTGTGGTTGCCAGAGTGGAAGGAGGTGGGGGTCATAAAATAAGGGAAGAGGATTTAAGAGGTACAAATGTTCAGTTATAGAATAAACCAAGGGGATGTACTATATAGCATAAGGAACATGGTGATATAATATTGTAATAACTGTAGGGGGGCAGATGATTACTAGATTTATTGTGATCATTTCATAATGTATGCAAATATCAAATCACTATGTATTACACCTGAAACTAACATAATATTATATGCCAACTATATTTCAAGAAAAGCTTACAGGAAACCTGGATTCTAGTCTTGGATCTTTTAGTAATAGGTTTATGATTAGTCATATAACCTTACTGGGCCTCAGGCCACCTCTCAAAACATGAAGGGCTAAACTAAATTACATCCAAGGGTTCTAGAAAATTCTATGAATCCGAAATTTGACATAATGTACATTTTAAAAGCATATTAGTTATATTTAACTTAATGGAAACAGTCCAACAAACTTGTGGCAATAGCTTGGGCCAAAGGATAAAGGGAGGATTTCCCAAGTAACAAAAAGGTAGCTTAAGGAAACGGGATGATTCACTCTGAAAGCGTGACCCTGCATTTATAGTACAAGCATATTCTGCTGGGAGGTGAAAGTTTCATTTATTCTGTTCTCTCAACCACAGCACCTGAAGGAGGTCTGCTTATCTATTGTATTCTCTGTGTTACTCATTTTCAAAGACTACGCTATCCCAAGTGGCTCAGTGGTAAAGGATTTGTCTGCCAATGCAGCAGACACATGTTCAATCCCTGGGTTGGGAAGATCCCCTGGAGGAGAGAATGGCGGCTCACTCCAGTATTCTTGCCCAGAAGACCCCATGGACAGAGCAGCCTGGTGCGTTCCTCTACAGTCCATGGGGTCACAGAGTCAGAACACAGTTTAGTGACTGAGCACGCATACACTGGATGAAATAGCAGTAGCTTTCCCAAGAAGAGCGTTAAAACAGGCCCCAAGGCATAAAGGAAATCTAGGCAGTCATCCTACTTGTAATAGCTGGACAACAGCAAAACAGGAATGACAAATATTTTCTCTAAACAAAATAGCACAGGATTTAATCAGGCCATCCATGTTACATGGGATAGCATAAAATCATTTCTTTATTTTTGACATTTTTTAAACTGGGAAGAAAGAGTTTTCTAAATAATTCAAGATTTAAGTAGCCATGGTCTGTATAATAAGATTTCAGTAGCCCGTATTTACTTCAAATTGAGGTAATTTATGGAATTCATGATAAGGTCTGTAGTAAAAAGAAAAATTCTGTAAGTGAAGATGGAAGGAAAGAAGAGGGGGAAGCAAGGGAAGGAGGGAGGGAAGGCAAGAAAAAAATCCTGGACTGAGAGAACTGTTTGGGTCCTCTTCTATAAGATAAACTGAGCCAAACTGGGGTGCAGGGAAGCATGCTTTCTCTATTCCAGTTACAGTTCTCAATCAGATACACCAAAAGAGACAAAAGACCCATAATAAAACTTTTAATAGCTGAGTAAATGAGTATACCAACTCTTACACCCTCTAGACATGCATGAGCCCTAGCTTGTTCTGTCTCCATCATTTTCGTGTTCCCTTATTGCCAGACATCGCTTCACAGCTTGAGATACTGACCTCAAACTGACCTATGAGATACTGACCTCAAACGCTGTGTTCAGCAAACAACTTAAACAGCTCTATTCTATAGCAACTGGGTACAATAACAAAGCTGAAGCAGGGTATAAAGGAGACATAAAATCAGCATAAAATTCAAAAAGAAGAAAAACATGAAGTTGTGTATTAAACACATGTTTATTTAGATCTACAAAGAACTAGATTTACATTGAATAATTATACATTTAGAAAATAAAAGCTTTTTAGTGTAAAACACAGTTTTAGCGTAAGAAAACATGCAGTAAAAAGGATAATCTTTAGAGAGAGAGTAAATTAGCAGTTGCTGGAACTGAGAGTAGGAATGGAGAGTATTTGCAAATGGGCCACAAGAGTTCTTATTAAAGTGATGGAAATGTTCTAAAATTGGATTGTGGTGGTGATTGTACAATTTTGTGGTGAATAGATTATACCTCAACAAAGTTTTTAAGGAATTTTAAAAAGAAAAGGCCCCAAAATATGTGTATCTATATTTTCTAGTTCTTTTCTTTATTAATTGTGTGATAGTTATGTTTTTAATTTACATTTTAAGGAACTGCATGTCAGAAATGCTTTTCTTTCTATGCTTATCCTTATCTCTTCAATAAAAGTTCCGCAATTAGTCAAAACTATATTTCATTTTTACTCTAGTATTGGGTAACTATTAACATTTTTAAAAACAGTTTATTCTTTTTTAATGACTTCCCTATTTTATGACTTTTCTTTTAAGCCCTAAGTTCAAAAAAGTTGTGTCCAAGTAAAGGTTGGATTGTGGGTCAAAATTTAAGTAAAATGTATATACCTATCACAAATTCTTAAAACTTTTCTAGTCAAAATAATATGTATTTGCTGGGTAATGTCTTATTATTTTAATAACATACAAATTACAATCATACCCAAGTTCATGTAATCTGGAGCCTCATTTTCCTCACTTACGAGAATAAAACCACATTAGTTTATAGTTGCACATATTGGAAGACCAAATCAGATGGTGTATGTGAAAATACTTTGAAAATTAAAAGTGCTATGTAAGAATCATTATCATTATTACCATGAATTCCAAGATATGTGGGAATGCTAATTAAAAGGGATACTTTTTTTCCCTGATAGCTGTTGGTAAAGAATCTGCCTGCAACGTGGGAGACCCCGGTTGGATTCCTGGGTCAGGCAGATCTGCTGGAGAAGGGATAGGCTACCCACTCCAGTATTCTTGGGCTTCCCTTGTAGCTCAGCTGGTAACAAATCTGCCCACAATGCGGGAGACCTGGGTTCGATCCCCTGGAGAAGGGAAAGGCTACCCACTCCAGTATTCCGGCCTAGAGAATTCCATGGACTGTATAGTCCATGAGATCACAGAGATTTTGACATGACTGAGCGACTTTCACTATAAATAGCATTTTACTACTATAATTCATAATTAAATCTGTTTTTAAGTTAGTTGTTCCTACCATCTGAATGAAAAGGAATAGGAAAAATTTATCTGTCTGAATTTAAGAACGTTTTTCTTTCAATAGAGAAAGAAAAAGCAATATTACTGCTGTGACTCAAATAACATTTTTGGACATGAAATACTTCTGCTGCTAAGTCGCTTCAGTCGTGTCCGATTCTGAAATACTAATGTGCCCAAATATTCAGGAAGCACTGACTGACTGCATTAGTGAAAGAAAGTTAAATTTTTTAAGGGCACAGAAAGCTTCTATTCTACAAAGTAGTTTTGGATTGTACTCCTCAACGTTTCCTAACCAAAAAAAAAGATAACTTTTGTGAGAATTACATTTCACTGTGTAAAAGTACTATCAAGTTCAGGAAGCGTTAAGCATAATCTTAATTAAAAACTTGTCTGATTTTACACTGTTGTTAAAACCTCTTTTCTCACTAGTTATCCACAGTTTTATTACTTATCTGTCTCTCTACATTACAAAGTAATATCATAGATTTCTTTCCCTCATCTATGTCTGACGCTTAAGAAAGAACCTGTGGCATCTGTTTTGTTCCATAGGATACACAGGGAGAAACAATGAAAACTCGTCACTGTCTGTATGATTCATATCCAAATGACACAGAGAATGGAAAGGCTGGACAATGAGTTAAATACGAAATTCAGAGTTTGAAAATTATTCAGCCATGAGCACAGAGGTGTGGCCCTGTTGTAAGCTTTTTTACTTAAGATTTTATTCATAATATTAAGTGCTATTATGTATAATAACCACTAAGCTATCTATATTAATGGTCAGACATATCAATTCAGAACAAAGAACCTAGAAAGAGTGATTTGTCTTATCTTTTTTCATTTGACTCCACCTGCCATTTGCACAAGTGATGATTAAGACAGTCTTTTCATCCTTGTTTTCCTTTCCAAGGTCACCACACCTGTCATGAAAAGTGTCCATAACCCCATTTTCTCTGTAACTTGCCTTTAGACCTAAATTCAGTTCTATGGCTAGTGACAAGAAACATAAGGAAATACATATTTTCTTAAATTAAAGTTGAGTAAAAGATGTGCGAAGCAGTGTTCATAGAGGAAATAGTTTTCATTTTAATTTTTTAAAAAGACATTAAACTTTCAGTTTAGAGGAAGATGAGAAAGAGAGCTCCATACTTTTCAATTTTTAATTACAACATGAACAAAAGTTTGGATTCTTTTATGGAAATCATTTGCAAATGAAAGAACACTTGTGATTTCCCTTAATAGAGAATTAGCATTGATACATTTTTACTCAAAGGGCTACTTTGATTTCAGATTGTCTACCGAAATGTGAAATTTAAACATATTATTTCTCTTTCCTACAGTACTTATTTTATTTTCTTAAATTATCTTCCTTCATCAAATAATCAATTTCTTTCCCTTAAGATTTAATTTCTATGTATAATCTCACTAATATAAAGAATTACTATATGCAATAGTTTTATACTGTTAAGTATTTCACATAATTCCACTTATTCTAATACTTAATACTTAAAACACCACACAGATGGAGTTCAGTATAAGTTGACACTTCACTTTCTTTTGCTTATTGACTCAGTGAAGGTTTAAAATGAGTTTAAATGACACAGAGAGAATCATATATGGCAAAATTCTATTCTCTGAGATATGATCAGATTAATTTATGACAGTGTGTACATTCTAGTCACACTTTTAAGATGTTAGACAAATAAACCTTGTAATTTTTTAAGAAATGGTTACATACTGGAAGACTTTTAATCAAATGGCTTATAATCAGATCTTAATATCCTAATATATGGTATACTCGAATTTCACCCTTTCTGAGACGTGGGTTCGATCCGTGGGTTGGGGAGATCCCCTGGAGAAGGGAAAGGCTACCCACTCCAGTATTCTGGCCTGGAGAGTTCCATGGACTGCATAGTCCATGGGGTTGCAAAGAGCTGGACACGACTGAGTGACTTTCACTCACTCACTCATCTGACCCACAAAATCTCCTGATAACTTAGCTCAGTGTTTAGCCTAATATATGACACACATCAGTGGCAACTAGGGACGTTAATGCAAGGAGAGAGTATGACTTAGCCATGAACTATAAATGTATACAGTTGATTAGATACACTGAAATATTCAGAATCATCTTTCTTCAGTTTATTTCCAGAAGGCAAGACCAATCATTTCATTTGATTTAAGAGGACACGGCTATTTTCAACACTATTAACAAATAGAAGATGTTTTTCCCTTTCATGGAAGGGATCTGTCACTGAAAGTGTTTATATAAAATTTTCAGGGATGTGGAATACATCTTGGCACAAAGTAAACTACCTTATTCAGAAGTGAAATTATGATGTTTATTTCTGGGAGCACTGCCACCTAAAAATAGCCTGTCTAGTCACCTTATAGTATATTCTTTTATTTCATGGGTGGAAGTTCAGGGTTGAGTCTGTGTTTATTTGCGTTCCTCGCTTGACCTAATGGCCAAAAATGCCCGATGCCTAAAAGTACATCTGCTTTAAGAATATAATACGGTTATACCCTGTCAATTGGTCATCTAGTATTTCTCCCTGCTAGCTCACACAACCCCTCGTCAGGCCACTTGCTTTGGCGTCCTGTGAAAACACATGGCCTTCTGTGCTGTAAACTTTTCCTGGAATGGCCTTTCCCCCGAACAGCCTTTTCTCATCTATTTAACTCCCAACCTATTCTGTCAGCTCCAGCTTGAGTTCTGTGTCTTCTTAGGACCTCACTACACCATCAGCTCCAAATGCTCTCTTCTTGAAATGCTGAGAACCCTTCTGCATGATTTAGAATTTAATACAGTTCTAAAAGATTTCATTTGCTGTTTTTCATATG
The DNA here is from genome assembly GCF_000754665.1 of Bison bison bison. Taxonomy (NCBI): domain Eukaryota; kingdom Metazoa; phylum Chordata; class Mammalia; order Artiodactyla; family Bovidae; genus Bison; species Bison bison. The sequence continues at coordinate 2,432,713 of NW_011491028.1, read as the reverse complement.
TATGGATCTTCTTACTCAGGAGAAGGCAAGAAGTTCTTTGAGGGTAGGAATCACACCTCATATTTCTACATCCCACAAAAAATGTTTAGGAAATTTCTACTGGATAAACTTTTTGCTGCATGTGATGTGACCATAAATTCACTGGATTAAAAAATCAAATTTATGTCATAGAAAACAAAAAAGGTGAGTGAGTGGATTAATTGGTGATAAAAGAGTTCATCCAAAATTTATCTCAAGCCTTGGAAAGACGCGTCCACTGCCTTCTAGATTTATGATGTGTGAGCTTTAGTCATGTCTGACTCTGTGACTCTAAGGACTGTGTCTTGCCAGGCTCCTTTGTCTACATTAGTAGTTGTCCCTTAATATTCTGGAGGGATTGGCTCCAGGATCCCCTGTGGATACCAAAATCCTCAAGTCCCAGATATAAAATGGCGTAATATTTGCATATAACCTAAATTAACCCTCCTGTATACTTTAAGGATTTCCCTTGTGGCTGAGACTGTGAAGTGTCTGCCTACAATGCAGAAGACCTGGGTTCAATCCCTGGGTCAGGAAGATCCTCTGGAGAAGGAAATGGCAACCCACTCCAGTACTCTTGCCTGGAAAATCCCATGGATGGAGGAGAGTGGTAGGTTATAGTCCATGGGGTCGCAAAGAGTCAGACACGACTGAGCGACTTCACTTGGTCTTGGTGTACTTTAAATCATCTCTTCTGTGCTTATGATATCCAATACAATGAAAATGCTATATAAGTAGGTGTAAGTACAGCACAGTATGTAAACAGTTGTCAATACAATTAAATGCCATGTAAAATGTTTCTGTGTCAAATTCAAGTTTGTCATTTTTCTAACAGCATTTGCCCACATTTGTGTCCCTGGGTCACACTTCGGTGATTCTCACAATATTGGAAATTTTTTCATTAGTATTTGCTATCATAATCTGTGGTCAGTAATCTTTGATGTTACTACTATGACTCACTGAAGATTCAGATGATAGCATTTTTTAGCAATAAAATATGTTTTAATTAAGGGAGGTACATTGTTTTTCAGATATAATGCTTTTTCATACTTTATAGACTACGGCATGGTATATACATGGCTTCCCTAGTGGCTCAGTGGTAGAGCATCTGCCTGCTAAGCAAGAAATGTGGGTTCAGTCCCTGGGTCAGAAGATCCCTGAAGAAAGAAACGGCAACCCACTGCCGTATTCTTGCCTGGAAAGTCCCATTGACAGAAGAGCCTGGGGGCTACAGTCATGGGGTTGCAAAAGAGTCGCACACAAGTTAGTGACTAAACAACAATCGTATATACATAACTTTTATATGCAGGCCAAAAAATTCCTGGGACTTGCTTTATTGTGATACTCCCTTTATTGCAGTAGTCTGGAATTGAACCCGCAGCCCCTCTCAGGAATGCCTGTACTGTGACTACACTGTTACGTTCAGTTAGCATTTATCAGATTGGATTTTCTTTGGCTCTCTGAATAACCTGTTTTCTCAGAAATCAATACTATTTATCACAACTAATAATTTGTGTCAATTTTCATTCTTTTGGAGAATAAATGAGGGTGACACGTTTAATAATAATCCTAGTAGGATATGGCAACCCACTCCAGTATTCCTGCCTGGAAAATCCAGTGAACAGAGGGGCCTGGTGTGCTACAGCCCACAGGGTTGCAAAGAGTCGGACATGACTCAGAGACCAACACTGTATTGACTAGAAAGGTATGTCTAGAGAAAAGGCTGTATTAAAATGAGGCCATTTTGAGTTTTCACCCGGCATAGAGTCCTGATTCACTGGTTACTGAGGACACAAGGCCGGAGGACGGCAGGGTTTTCCCCAGGCATCGTCTGCAGCATAAACTGCCGTGGCCACAAATGCCAGCGTCGCTCAGTGGTCCCACAGCTATTCCATTTCACTGTCATGCTTGTGGCTTGGCAGCAAGAAGCTCTTGAAAAGTTTTCATCTTCTGTGGGGTTTCCCTGTAGAGTTAAGCTTTCCCCTTTCATAACAATGAAACAAAACTCTGTTGACTGAGCAATGGGTGTTTCACCTCATTTCTTTCTTTAATCATCTCTTAGTCCCTATTTTTTTTAAGTTGGTGTACATAGTCTTCCACGTCACTTTCATGTGACACAGAGTGACTGAGCAGCTGGGAGAAATGCTGAGAGTGTATGGATACACACGTGTACAGCACATAGACCCTGTTACACTACTGTGGTTGTGAGTGTAGGCAGAGTTCTCACAACTTGCTACTACATTGCCCCATCCTGGGCAATCCCGTCATGGAACTGCGGCACAGGTGAAATGCGAGGTGACCTTTGCCCTCCACTTGGCAAGAGCCAGACCCTTGTTGTGCCCAACCAGGGTGCCGTGGTTTAAGAAAGTTACGGAGAAAGTGGATATGATTTAGGATTTTGCACCAAAAATGATTTCCTATCCAGAGGTTAAGGGGTGGGGCTTTACAATTTAGAAGAGAAATGGATACGTTAGAGCAGACTACTTCAGGTTCACAAAGGTTTAGTGTGAGGATGACTGAAAATTGTTTCCCATCTGCACTCATGACAGATCAGAAAGTAAGGAGCTTAGTGGTTTGGGGGAATTCAATACAAGCTCTCATAGTAGGTCATTTGAAGACCTCAGGCTCTTTCTTATATTGGGGAAATGCGTGTATTCTCAGGACTTGGCCTGACAGTGGTAGAAAAGAGGAAAATTATTTCATCCCTTCCCTTTTCTATAGGCAAAGCCGAAAATGATCAATGGGTAGTTATTATTAGCATATTTTAATAATAATAATAACACTGCCAAAACGTACTAACCTATTATGGGGAAGGCACTGTTTTATGGAGTTTAACTCATTCAATCTTTGCAATCTGTTAGGCACAGACCCTTTTATTATTCTCAATAAAAAAAACCTCTGAGGCTCAAGAGGTTTAAGTGAATGACTAATCACACACAGTTGGCAAGATCTGAATCCAGAAAGACTGACTCCAGATTCTAGCTTTTAGCTGCCATGTCATACTGTCTCATGTCTATTTTTCCCTCCATAGATATTTTAACACTAAACTAGGAGCCACAAAAGAGAAAAGAGACTCTCTGAAGGTTTGACAGAGGAAGAGGTGAATAGTGGATCATCATAAATACAGGTTCTTGAATTCTAACAGACTTTTTTAAAAAAAGAAAACAAAGGTATACATATGATAATGAAGTGTGACACTTGTCTGATTTTATAATGGTGGCTGTTACTGGCGTGACAGAATCTAAATATTTTTAGAAGTCAGAATGATTACAAAAGAAATTCTAGTTTAAAAGTCAGTAGTTCTGGGCAATAACAACAGCTCTTTCAGTGCCCTGTGATCTTAGGTCACTTATACACATTACTCCTGACTTCTTTCCTGTGAAATGTGGATTATACCTCCCAGAGTAGTATAAAGGCAAAATTATACACAGGATATGAGAGCAACTTGAAAATTATAAAGCTGGGTTCAAATAAAAAGCTTTATTATTTTAGTAAGAAAGTAATATCAATTTATCAATAAACATACTATCAGTTTATTAATAAACTGTCTTGCAATAGATCATTTTATGAGAAGTATACCAAAACGTTTTAGGTTATTTATGTCAGTATCTTAATGTTGTTGATCGTCTGTCTTAGAAATTCTAAGACATTCAGGAAGTCTTGCTCTTTTTTCCATGTGCTGAGCACATGTTGCTCATACTCTGTGGGTTTACTTATTACTTGGCATGATTGCCTGTCCCAGAAGACTGTGAGTCCCTAGAGGCAGTGGCTATTTTCTATTAAACTTTGTATGTCTCAGCAGAGAGCTGGCTACATAAATATAAAATAAATGATGTAGAAAGAATATAATCCAAGAAGACAGAGATCATGTTTTCCATATCACTGTTCCTATATTTTATCCAAGTATGGTGTTCTGGAATAGGTTTGAATTGCTGAATAAATAGATTAAATATTTAACATTTAAAGTAACCACCACATATCACTGCTAGATTAGTAAATTTGACTTGTATCAGTCTACTCTGAGGGGCTTCCCCGGTGGCTCAGACAGTAAATAATTCTCCTACAATACAGGAGACCTGGGTTTGATCAGTGGGTTGGGAAGATCCCCTGGAGAAGGGAACAGCTACCTACTCCAGTATTTTGGCCTGGAGAATTCCATGGACAGAGGAGCTTGGCAGGCTATAGTCCGTGGGGTCGCAAAGTTGGACACAACTGGGCGACTTTCACACACACAATCTACTTTGAAAAGCAAGTGCCTCTCTGACAAGAGCAAATGAGAGTAAATTCGAAATGTGACCATAAAGGAATGAGATTAATTTTCACTTGTGATTTGTAAAAATCAATCTCCTTATTTTACACTTATGTCTTGTAAATTAAGAGGATTATATAGATGTCTTACAGCAGTGCTTATAGCTTTAACGATTATATCATACATTAAAAAAAGAAGTTATTTCACTGAAGGTGCTATTATAAATGGAATGTGATCTTCTGGAAAATATTCTGTAAGCAGGTAGCCCTGAGAAAGCAATTCTTCAAAATAAAATACGTACAGAAAATAAAGCATATACCAGGTCACAGAAAGGAAAGCAGTATAAATGACTTCCCAAAGGTAATGGGTGTGAATAAGACGTGTCTGAGAGTAGTTGAAATCAGTTATGCTAAAGTATTTATGAAATAGACTGAATAACTTAAGAACAGAACTCCCATTCATATAAGGCCTTTACTTTAAGCTTCTTGTCTCATCACTGAAGAAATATTTAAGTTTCTATTATTTTCCTAAATTATGTGCTCATCTCTAAAATTTGGCAGTAGACCATTTCAGTAATTCATCTGTCTGAAAAATACCCCTGCATCTAAGTTCATCTAAATTGACATAAGTGATAAAATTAAGAAATGCTAAGAAGTGTTTGAAGGGTATTATATTAAGCAAAATGACATGAACATGATCTGTATATCAAATGATAATAAAACTACACTTCTAACTTCTAATAGGAAATAGGGTTCATAAATACAAATTTCTTAGTTCTACATACCCAATTCAAGAGTTTATAATCTTATAATCTATATCTGGGAACATTTTTAAAAAGACTACTATTATAAAAATTGTGGTAATTTTTATAATGTCACTTACCTGATCAACATTACTACTGAAGTAAGGGTTGGTAGGTTCAAGGTATAACTATTATGTACTTGGTTGGTATTGAGAGAGTCAGTTCCTAGGCAGCTTGATAAGAAGTCCGGGTGTCCCCAAGGAGAGAAGGGTCTGGATTCTCAAGGAGGAGGAAAGGACAAACTTTTTTTCTCTCTACGTTCTTTAGGCTTATATAAAAATAATGTATCCTGCTTGAGGACAGTCTCTGGAAAAAAACCTTCTGGCTAATCCTGTTATCTTAAAATGTAAATTATGGCAGTGGGTCTAGTGAGGTCTTTAGAACTTCCAGACATTCTTTTGATTCACTGTAATAAGTAGTTAAAAAGTATATAACAACTCCATTGCTAACACTAGTAGGGGGCACTCTTTCTGCCCCCTTCTGATGTCTATGTCAGAAGCTTTCTCTATCCCTTTTATACTTTAATAAAACTTTATTACACAAAAGCTTTGAGTGATCAAGCCTAGTCTCTGGCCTCTGATTGAATTCTCCTCCTCCAGAGCCCAAGAATCTCTGTCTTTGGTGGTTCAGTAACACGTGCATTACTTTGTATACATATGTAAAATGAGTTCATGTGAAGGATATACTGCATCAAAATAGCACTCTATAAAATCAACAGGAATATCTCACATGCACCATTTGCAGAGAGGAGTGAAGGTTAAAATTCTGTAATCACAACAGAACAGAACTGGCTCTATCTAGACCTGCCGCCTACCTATGAAGGGTGTGAGTATTACTCTAATGGGACATTACAGTCTCCTGGGTGGTCACCAGTGTCCTCACCATGATTCCCTATCAGCTATGACAACAGAATGTGTAATTGCAGTCAAAGGGTTGAAGCCAAGCTCCTAATTTTGGAATCACCAAATACATGTAAAAATGAATCATCACAGAGAAGAATATTTTTCATACCCAGTAATTAATATTATAGGATAGTTAGTAAGTGGCAAGAACTGGGGTAGTGGATTCTAGGGTAATAGTGATCACTGAAATGGCTAGTCTACACTGAACAGTGAAGATAACTTGGATATTTGGATTATCCCACTTGTTCTGGGAAGTGCAAGATCACACAATATGACGTCACTTCAGAGGTTAAGGACATACCCTTCTTCCTGGGATGTACTAGTTATACCTTATACCTAGTTATAACCTATATGATTTCCATTAGTCTACAAACATTTGTGTAAAAGTGTGAAATATAATATCCATGAGAAGAAAGTTAGGGTGAACTACTTCCGATTTCCCTCCTGGGATGAAGATTATAATAAATATGTATGTACTCAACCATGCAGTTGCATACAAACACATGTGAATTTTGTCTTTTTAAACTGCATTACCTTTAATATGCCCACTTTGCGTGGATGTGCATGTGCATTCAGTCCTGTCTGACTCTTTGCTACCCCGTGGACTGTAGCCCGCCAGGCTCCTCTGTCCATGGGATTTTCCAGGCAAAATTACTGGAGCGGGTTGCCATTTCCTCCTCTGGGGGATCTTCCTGACCCAGGGATTGAACTTGTGTCTCTTGAGTCTCCTGCATTGGTAGGTGGGTTCTTTACCAACTGTCCACTTCAAGTCTTCCTTAATTGGGTGGTTGTTTGTGCCTTCTCACATGTTTGAGGGAATTTTCTAGAAGTTTTCCACTATCAGCTTGGCATTTGATTATGCAGCTTGAAGGGGTTTCAGTGTCTTTAAGTGATTTCTAATATTTCAAAAATCCTAAGTAAATTCTTGTATTTCGTAAAAGATCTCACTGCTAACGCAAAGGCTCCCAGTCTGAAGTTATCAGACCTCTTAGGAGACCACAGTTATAATGTTGATATTTTTATGGTCAACTAAAACAGCTCTTTTGTTGTACAAAGTCTTTAAAAATGATACTGAAGAAACTATAACAGCCATAAAATTAATATCAAGGAGATTCTGTCCTTTATGCTATTTCATAGAGAGAGGAGTTTTTAGACACAAAGAGCAATATAAACAAACACACCAGACAATAAACACGTCATGGTTAGGAGTGCTATGCTCTGCGCCCTTTCTACGTGCCAACACTCCCCAGTGCTAAGATGTTCATGTGTAACACTGTCATCAAGTCTTCACCAGCTATATGAAGTTATATTTTATCACAAAATCAATATTTTTGAAAAATAAATCTAAGATTGCATTAGTTTAGCAGGGTTCAGAAAAGAAGGAGGTTTTTTTCCTAGGCCCTTATTTGATTTTCACTCCTATAACTGAAAATATTTGATCCCCAGAGGCACAGTATGAAGTCAGGAGTGGAGTCAGAAGCAGTATTACCTACCGTAGTACCTCCAGCCAGTGTTAAGGGAAGCATAATGCAAGTTCAATGCAATACGCTATGGCTCTAAACACTTCTTGTCTAATACTGAAGTAAATAGCATAGTTGTGCTATCCAACTCAAAAACCCCTACTGTAGCACAAATGGACAAACATGAAAATAGTTACTGTTGCCATCAGGATTTTTGGAAGGGGATTTCAAGCTACTTTTATGGAAGGGGATTTCTCCTGTCACCTGACGGCAACAGTAACTATTTACTGAACTGCGCACAGTCTCAGGGAGTTCCTAACATACTGTACTGGTGTCTAATATCAGGGATCCTCCACGTTCAGAAGAGTGGCCACTAATCGAATTCTCAAATATGGTTTTATCTACACAGTCTGGAATGCAGCAACTAGAATACATTTTTTCCTAGTTTTTGTTTTTAAATTTATATTTTAAACAGACACAATAGAACATGCTTTCATCTGGTTTACCCCACACTGATACAATGTGTTTAATGTATAAACTTGTATCAAACTGTCTTCTTAATCTTAACACTTAGCTCTGTGTGTGTGTACATGAAATAGAAATATGTGTGAAATATATAAAATATTCAAACCATATTATCTAATACAGTTATATATATATGCACTGTAATCTCAGTAGGTACTTATAACTACAGAATCACAGAATAACTACACCATTTACTTAATTTTTAAAGCAGTGGTGAGAATAATTATATGTTATATGCATAAGTATATACGACATGTAAATATACCTCATCTCCATTTATATATACATAAATTTATATTTTAGTTATTATGATTATAGAGTGCATAATTAAGTTAGTGAGCACTGCTCAGAACTTAGTAAGTAAATAAAGATCATAGAAACTCAGCTGGGTAAAAAGTGCCTTATGACTCCTCATTAAGTAAATGTGTTTACCTTCCATTTATTATGAAGAGGTTTTCTGAAAAGTAAATTGATGTTTATTTTTTGTTTAATGATTACATGATATAGTTCACTTTGTTGAAAACTCTGATATGCTGATATGAAAGTATTGGTACGGATTTAGGAACAAGAGTAATGAATGATTAGATAGAGAAGAAAAAATCTTTGGAAGAAAAAAATTAAAAAAGAAGACAGGACTTTCAAAAGCATTTAAAGAATGATTACCTACCAGTTCTACTCGTCCGAAACCTCCAACTCCAAGGGTGTCAATGATGTTGAAATCAGACAGCTTCAGGTTGGCGAAGAAAGCAGCTTCAGCTTCACATCTGGAGTTTTTGATGCGAAAAAATGGAAATTTCTTAGAGGTGCAAACACGAGTACCACGTACAACTGTACCGGAATGACATGACTGTGAGACAGGGTTTACCTGCTTAAATTCCATCTTGCTTTTAGAGTCTGCGTTTTCTCATACTCATAATTTTTTTTTTTTGGTCCCAGTTGTGCAGAATACCTAGATTTGAGCTTCTATTTTCAAAGTAGAAAAATACAAAGTACCCACTGCATGCCAGTCATGTGACTGATAAATCCAGTTATCAAATCAGAGTTACATCTCGGTGCTTTTCTACGCGTCTTCTTATGAGCACAGATTGTTTGT
>NW_011491028.1:2406587-2423564 GCF_000754665.1 Bison bison bison | reverse complement strand
TTGTTTGTGTTGTTCTCTTTTGGTTTTGTTTTGGATTGTTTGGTTTTGCTTGGCTTTGTTTTTGCAGTTCAGTTTTTGGATGGCAGTTTCTCATTAGGTTCCCTTATCCACAGGCTGGCAGTGGCTCCTATTAATAATTATTAAAAGTGGCAAGATCATTGAGGTCTCTGGAGTGCAGTCACAGCCAGGTTTTATGAAAACAGATCCAAACAGCTGAGGACTGATGTGGAAATATCTGAAATGGATGGTTTCAGAAGCATATTCACATTCCTAAAAAGTGTCTTCCCTTCGTTTGTAATTACCCACTGACTCTCAGCTAGTAATCCCAGTGTCTTTAGGCTTGCCAGTTTCTTATATGAGTGGTGTGGAGGAGCACAGAGTAGCCTTCAAAAGTCTAACTCTTCAGACAGGCAAATTGGACACATGCAAGTGGCCAAAATAAGTGTCTCCTGATGAGACAAGTGAATATGAGCTGCTTAAAATATCTCCTTGTTAAAAGGCTCTACTATTTTTAGAAAGGGCAGGAAGGCATAAAGATGATCCTCCCACTCACTAAAGTCAGGTCAGGGAGTAATTCAGCTGTCTCAAAAATAAAGTATTTGAATAGCTATGTGTAATCCATGACCTTCAACCAGGCAGTACCTGATTCAGTAGTATGCTATAGATAGACATGATGAACGTGCCTGAAATAAGGATACTAAGACAGCTTGTTTATGTCGGGTTTTGGAAAGAATCATCCACAGGCATGTTTGGTGTTAAGCTGTGCTAACATGTTAGCTATTCCATTATGATCAAACACAAATCCAGACTCCCCACTTAGGAGAAATGCGAAATAGCTTTCTAGGTGAGCTTTCAACAGTTTCCAGTTTACGAGGACAGTTCTCGTTTTTCACACATCAATTCTTGAAAGACTCTTGAGAAGGTAAAAATAACATTGCTTCTCCTTATTAGCTGATTATGGGAAATCAACTCCTTCCAGTACACCTCTATAAATAAGACTGCTAGTCAATCTGAATGCTATTTGTAGACTTATCTCATTAACTACACAATCAAGAGATCAACATAATTCTTCAGGAGATGGTTTACTAGAATGGAACATAAGCAACAAATGTGCATTTCTAGCATTCCAACTGGGTCCCTGCTTTTGGAAAATTAAAGCTCCATCCCATTTAAAGGGTCAGTGGCACAGTTCACTCCAACAGGTGTCTAAAAGGGACATCTGTTGGGATCAGACCCAATGACAGTGTTTGTATGTGTTCAAGCATTTCCTGGCAGTCAAATTCTTAATGACTTTTTTTTGAATAATATTCCATGTGCTTGCTGGATTTAGAAATTTCAGATACTAAGGGAGTAAACTGTTTCAGACTACTCTGACACCATTTTATATATTTACAATATGGTGTTATTACTTAAGCTCTTGCAATGTCCCCCACCCACCCACCGACCCACATCCTTATATTTGAGCTTTGGAAAATTGGTCTGGAAATATCCAAACAAGTCATCTTCAGCCATTTGCTGCACATCAGAACTTCCTGAGCATCTTTTAGAAACCACTTAATAGGGGTCCCACCACAGGGCTAGTAAATCAGCAATGTCTGGAAGAAGTATCATATTATCTATACACTTTTACAGCTCCCTGGCTGACTCTCTGGGTGATTCTGATGAACAGTTAAGGGTTGAGAACAATAGTGCTAACCCCTCTGAAAGTCTCAGGAGGTTCCAGAAGCCAGATAATTCTGGGTTGGATTAAATTGATCCAAGAAAATCAGTAATTTTCCAATGAGTCTGGAGTGTGATGCATTCATGGCAAGAGTACTGTGGACTCTTATCACTTGGTCTTGACTCCTATCCCTGTTGTACTAGAACAATAGGAATGAAAAATAGCTTTGTAATGGCTAACACGGTTTTAAAAAAATACATTGATAAAGAAAGACATATACAGGATGCAAAACTTTACTAATTACTTTGCTATTATTTCTAGGTGAATTTTTAAAATACTTCCTTTAATTGGGTGATTTGTTCTGTAGTGGTTGGTGAAATACCTTTTGAAGGGGCAATTTGGTAATTGTGTGCTTAATCCTCCATTCTGTTCCCACTGGCCTCAGGTCATGATTTTTGGGGAAGACAAAGAATACAAAAACACTGTCAGAGCGCTTTCTTTTCCAAGCCAGGAAATGTTGCTTAGTATTTCATGTCTTTTTTTTCTCTTTAAGGTTACTCTTTAGGAAGTCTCTTCATCATGGAGACTCTGTACACCTTTCCTTTTTGAATAAATAGCCATGTTTTTTAACATGGAAATCACCATCTGAAGAGACCTTTGTAAAAAAGCCAAACTAGAGATGATTTAGCTTCTTTAGGTGTCTAACCACTCCAGCTCATAAGTGAAGGGATATTTTCATTCTTTCTTGTTACTTAGAAATTATTTGAAAATAATTTTAATACCTCAGTTATGTTTTACAGCCCTTACAGTTGATGATTTTGAATGACAAAGGAGACAAAATAAGTTGGCTAGGTAAATGGCTCTTGTCCTATAAAACATCTTTTGTCTAAAGGACATAAATGTGGAGCACGAGTTCGTAGCTTACTTACTACTGCAGCCTACCAGGTCCAAGGAATTAGGCCCAGATTCACTCAAATCTAAAATATATCTGTGCAAAAGTGTTTATGAGAGGGACAGTAAGGCAACCATGAATATTCCTTGGAAGGATTGAAGCTGAAGTAATACTTCGGCCACCTGATGCAAAGAGCCAGCTCATTGGAAAAGACCCTGATGCTCAGAAAGATTGAGGGCAGGAGGAGAATGGGACAACAGAGGATGAGATGGTTGATGGCATCATTGACTCAATGGACATGAGTTTGAGCAAATTTGGGAGCTAGTGAAGGACAGGGAAGCCTAATGTGCTGCAGTCTATGGGGGTAGTAAAGAGTCAGGCACAACTGAGCAACTGAACAAGAGGGCATACAATTCCTGATGTTTGATTGCTTAAAATCTGGCAAGAAGTATAAAGTATATTTTCTAGTGTTCCTTAACTTAGAGGTACGTATTTTTAAAAATAATACTATTATTTACAGTTGACCCTTGAACAGTGCAAAGGTTAGGGGTGCTGACCCTCCAACAATCAGAAACTCATGTATAATTAACAGTGGGCCTTCCATAGCCACAGTTTTCCCAAATCTACAGCTCCGTATCTACCGGTTCAACCAAGTGCATCATGTAGGATTTACTGCTGAAAAAAATCTGCAGATCTGAGGATCCTCACAGTTCACACTCATATTGTTCAAGGGTCAACCATATTGAATGAACAAATGAATACAAGTATATTCATTAACTTTTTAAACACAGGGTGAGAGCAATGGATTCTCTTCCTTAAAAGTGCAAACACTGACATACTCTGTGACTTCAAGGAGCTTACAAACCCTCAGAATAGGTTAACAACCTGAAAATAACAACAACAAGAGAATAAATGTGTGGGGTGAAATAGATAATATATCATTTCTTAAACACTGGAGAAGGAAATGGCAACCCACTCCAGTGTTCTTGCCTGGAGAATGCCAGGGACAGGGGAGCCTAATGGGCTGCCGTCTATGGGGTCGGACATGACTGAAGCGATTTAGCAGCAGCAGCAGCAGCAGCATTTCTTAAACATGCCTGACAATATGATTCACCTGGCACTTTGATGATCAGAATCCACAAGCACTAATCTGTACAGGGTACTCTTTAAATAGTGACATATGGAACTTGTAAGAACTGCTAGAAAGAAACAAAGTTGCCTACATTTTCACCTTCTCTCTTCATTTCTCCTTATACACCAAAGGAAGTTCTAAAAGCAATGAGAATGTAAATAAAGCTGCAGCTGTAAAGATGATGAGACATAGACACATACGCAAAATCTAGAAACAAAAATAATACTAGGATAATCTTAACCTATCTTTCTCTATCCAAAACCACATCTCTTCCAATATCACCAGCTTACACAAATCAAGAGTAAAATTCAGATGTCCTTTATTATTCACAATTTTTTTCTTGCTGTTGCCATAGGTCAATGAATCAACTCTGTCATCATTTCAAGATAACAGAATTAGGTTCTAGTCTTTATACTGACCACTATTATTAAGAAGCAAACGTCTCTTCTTAATACTGAAAACAAAGTACAACCCGGTATAAAAATGTATGAAACTTAAAATGTTATCTTCATGTTGATACTGCAATAGCAGAAATGGCTCAGTGTTAATTTACAAAGCAAACAATAGAAGGTGCATTTTGAAGGTAAGGTCCAAGAATCCAAAGGGACATCCAGATGGGATACAAATGCCAGTAACTAAACGACAATGACACAAAAGGCTAGTGTGGCCCTATTGACTCTAGCAAAATCTATAATTTAAATCTGTTTCAGAAGTCTACTCTTAAGTGTCTCCAAGGAAAATCAAATGGAATCCTAGTATATTTTAACCCACATGCAGATCAGTCACCACTGCTTGCCTGTGCTATCTCCTCTTGGGTATATTTTTATTTCCTGTTTAGTTTTATCAGACTTGGGGGAATCTATAAAATGTTTCAGTAAATACACATGCACTCTCATCTATGACTAAGTTTTTTACTCTATAACTTTTAATAGGTAAGATGAGATTCAAGGAGACAATGTCGATGCTAGACTTAAAAATAATGCAAGAGCACACCCTATCCTACAAACAGAAGTTCGTGACTTGTGATTCTGGCTCTGCCGGTGACTTAGTACTTCCAAGTCATGAATTCTTCAACATTTAGGCCTTTGTAAAAGTATCAACATACACTTAAGTAAATAGGGAAAAGTTGTATAGATATAGTCAGAAACCTAGCTTACTTAAATGTTCAGATGAATGCCTAGGAATCCTTTCACTTTTTATGTGATCAAAGAACATTAATACCTATAAATAAATATTTACAGAAATAGTTAAAGGAGGTAAGAAATCTTCAAAAGTTAGCCTTAAGCACAAAATATATACCTGGTCTAGGACACATGCAAGCTATAATGTTGGCCATCTACTGAATAAACACTTATTTGGTACATAGGATTTTAGGCAATAATAATTCCTGATTTAATAAAACTTGGTGCATTAATTTTTAATCTTGAAGAGTAAATACAGATTCAGCCAGACATTAACTATATATACAGAGAAAACAGAATTGGAAACTGGACCAATAATACTTATTTAACACAGATGTGATTTGGGTTTAAACTACTGGGACTATCGCCTCATTGTGCTACATTAACATTTTGTGAATATGAACGTAGTTACTACATGTCCTATTCCCTGATTCTAAAATGTTTGTAATTAAATAAGCTTAGTCACTAAAAGAAAAATGGATAGTCCTTAAATCTATAAGCAAGTCATCAGTCATCTCTTATTAATATAATTGTTTTATTTGAAAGTCTCATTGTTAAACTAACTTTAAAAGCAGAATCTTCTGACTTCATTAGAAAACTGTGAACTATTTTATTTTTTAAGGTTTAATAGGGAGGTTTAATAATATTTCAATATTTCCTATTGAAATAACATTTTTCAAATAACATTTTTATGAAAATCTATTATTACTGTAAGTTTTGGGGAAAAAAAAACTCTTTAAACATTAGAAACCCTATTCATATACTTCTAAACAAAAAGAAATGATCTTTAATTTGTCTGGCTGTAAAGCATACAGGTATAGTCACTATCTTTTAGGAGTAGTGGCAAAAACTTGAAGAAATAAAAGTTTGAAAGTAACTTAATGAATATAAAGTATTTCATTATGTCAGTTTTCTCCAGAAAGTATAATCTCTTCTTCAGGGAATTTGAGATAGCATTAGTTTGCTTTCTGTACTTTCAAAATTGTGTTTTTTTCAGAAAAGTTTTTTTTTTTAAGTACTCTAGCCATGAAATAGTTCTACTTATTTTTCAAATGCATTCCCTTGAGAAGATACAGCCAACAGGAATACACAGGAAGATTGCATTACTCATATCTGCTGCCTAATAAGAATGATAGTAATGCAATTTTTTTTTTTTTAATTTAAGAAGCACTTTCTTCCAAGGACTCTAAAATGTCTCTCATTTAATTTATCCTTCCTGATTCTCTGTGAAGATGGGATAACAAATATTTTTACTTCTATTTTGCAACTGGGTTTCTTGCCTAGAGAATCCCAGGGACGGGGGAGCCTGGTGGGCTGCCGTCTCTGGGGTCACACAGAGTCGGACACAACTGAAGTGACTTAGCAGCAGCAGCAGCAGCAGACCAGCTGCTGATAAGTGATTGATTTCAGTAATTAAGCACTAGAAGAAATGGAACTAAAAACCTTGGGCATGTTTCACATTGTAGCATATTTACACTTATTCTCTAAAATTTAATTTCATCTTAAACAAGATAGAGAATCAGACAACTTTAAAGATGCTTTTATCTCAAAGTAGTAAGATACTACCGTGGTTCAAAATCTAGATCACCGCCACTGCGAGGTCCTCTCACCCAACCTTCACATTTTACAAAAATGAAAGAACAAAGTCCAGAGATGGTAAGTGACTTGGCCGAAGTCACAAAGGTGCAGGCATAAGTGACTGGCATTTTGACTTACTATCTGTAATCCTTTTTACTATCTGATTCTATCATCACAGTTTTTTTTTTTAATTCTGGTATTTGTAAAATAAAGGCAAACATATAAGTTATAAAATATATTTGAATAATATACTACTTTGTTACACATTTACATCAAGAATGTGACTCCTATCTGAGTACTGATGCCTCCTTGTCTTTGATGTGGCCTATGGGTGCGTGTGTTCTGATTAAATAAAAGGACTCAGAATGAAAGTACACTGCTGCTCAAGAGAGAAGTTTTAAAAATCCAAACATTAAAGCTGCATTTGTGAAAATGAGGAATAAGCTACCCAGCATTAGCTTGAAATATATTGACCATCATGCATTTTAGTTATTCTGTTTTTAAAGAGAGTCTGTGTAGTAATTTGAAAGGAATTTTAATTTTTCTGAAATAAGGGCCAAAGTAAATATCTATTGCCATGAAAAAAACTAGCAAGAAAGGAATTAAAGATTTTTTTCTTATTGGTGTTTGTTACTTAAACAGAGTCACTAGCCCATAATAAAGTTATTTATTTAGTTATTCAGCAATTATTATTTTTTATTTAGAGAATGCAGATACTTGCATGTATGTATTCAAAGAAGAAAAGCATGCAGTCTCCAACATTATGCCAGAATAGTATTTCTTTCATGTAAGTGGACAGCCATCAGAGACTAGTGACCTGAGGGTTTTCTCTCATCTCCGTGCATATTAACATCCCTCCTTCTCCCTTTCCTATGTCTCAGAATCTCATTCTGAGGCTTTTGCTTATGACTATGGACTAGGGCTTCTCTGGTGGCTCAGAGGGTAAAGCATCTGCCCACAATGTGGGAGATCTAGGTTCGATCCCTGGGTGGGAAAGATCCCCTGGAGAAGGAAATGGCAACCCACTCCAGTATTCTGGCCTGGAAAACCCCATGAATGGAGAAGCCTGGTAGGCTACAGTCTATGGGGTTGCAAAGAGTCGAACACGACTAAGCGACTTCACTTTCACTTTTCACTCTTATGGACTAGGATGGTCCAGACTGGCACAGCAAAGGCCAGGAAGTTGAAGTTTAAGGGAAAGGAGGTAGGTAAAAATGATTGTTTCTGCCTTCACTGCTCCAACCCCTCTGCCTGTGGAAAGCATATCCATCCTCACTTATTGCCTCTTGTGCTCCGGAGTAAATCTTCATTACAGCAGAACTTGCCTCCAATTTCCATGAAGACAGTGTTTGCCATAGATAACATTTCTAGAGAAGGGATGGGTAAAGACAGCCCAAGTTTTCTCCTCAAATATGAAAATATCTTTTCTACCCCCAAATTAAGAGCTCTTTCCCTTTTCTTATCCATTATTTTTATATGGGGTTTAAATATTGAAATAAATAAGAGAAATTTTAAGCTTAGTTAAATGTCATAATTAGTCTTAATTATAATCTTTATCAAGGGATCAGTCAGAAGATTGAACTAGGATCAGAAGGATTAGGTAAGACTTAAATGAACACGGCTGCTGCTAAGTCGCTTCAGTCATGTCCGACTCTGTTTGACCCCATAGATGGCAGCCCACCAGGCTCCCTCATTCCTGGGATTTTCCAGGCAAGAACACTGGAGTGGGTTGCCATTTCCTTCTTCAAATGAACACTAGGGGTCAGCTTTTACTTCTAAATTCAGGGCCTTTGCTATGTACCTCAATTTTCATGGCTCCCCTTTATTTCTGAACGATTGTACGTGAACTTCAGAGCAAAGAGCTTGGGGATGTGGCCATGGTCACAGCAAGCCAAAGGAAGATAAGGCAGTAAGATTCAGTGTGTAGCAAGAAGAAAATAAGACTAGAAGCCACTCTCCCTGACCTCTAGGAATACAGGAAAAGAAGTGATCAGGAGTTGGCCCAGGACCGAGCCTGAGCAACACATTCTCATTTCTGTAAGATGCAGGGTTTGTGTTAGACAGGTCTATAAGTTCACTTGCAGCCTGACCATTCTGGGAAATACACATGTGACGCACAGTCTTGGTTCCCACAGCTTCTCTTTTGCCTCTTTGTGCACCAATCCTGCTCTCCAATCCCTGACTCCTGAAGCTCTCATTTCAAGAAACATTACAGAAATTTTTGTTTAAGGGAGTCTTGCTCTCAGCAAAAGTAGGCAGAAGACCCCTGACTAACCAGTTGGTCAAGATATGTCTTGATGTTCAAAATAGAACTGTTAACGCATTTCCCCATAACACTGTAATATACCAGAGATGCCCTGTAACCCAGGATTCACATCAGAATTATGGGTTGATTTAAAAACAGACCTTGATACAATGGTAGGATTTTGGACCAGGTATTAGTATTTTAAAGTAAGGTTAATAGATGTGTCTATACAGCTCTTAATATCAAGACTAATGATCATATGTAAATTAAGATTACTAATATTAAATTTGATACATATGTGACAGACATCTATTACAAAGGGTACAAGTATCACAGGGAAATGTATCCATAGTTCTAAGCAGTTATTCTCAAGTGGTCTGGAGAATACCACCCAATCTTGACACAGGGAAAGCCTGTATGTCTTTTTCTTAGTAGAGAGAATATTAAGTGGAAAAGAAGAAAGTTGAGCAAAAATTTCCCCATGTCACATAGTTCAGTAACAGTGATTATGCATTTAAGCAAATGAAGGCTCAGGGAATACCACCTATTTGTTATCAAGTCATTGCCATCTAAATGCAAAATCTGGCATTGTTCTATGCTGCAGCCAATACAACTGAATAATTAAGCAAACTATAGGGTCTGAGGCTTAAAAAAATTGATTTCCATATTTTGTTCAGATTTTCTTGGGTTTTACCTAATGACCATTGTCTGTTCCAGGAGCCCATCCATACTGTGTTTAACTACTATATGTCCTTAGATTCTCTTTGGCTATGCTCTTTCTCAGACTTGCCTTGTTCATGATGACCTTGACAGTTTTAAGCAGTACCAGTCAGGTGTTTTGTAGAATATTTCTCAATTCTGATTTATTTGATGTTTTTCTCATGATTTCACTCAAGTTCTAAGTTTTAGGGGGTGGACCATAGAGGTCAAGTGCCTTTTTCATCACATCGTGTCAAGGATATATGCTATCTATATGATTTATCACTAATGACTCAGACCTTGATCATCTGGCTCAGATAATAACTGCATAGTATTTAACAGAGTACATACTTACAGAAACCAACAAATACAAAAGGACTGTATTACAATGTGGTCTTCTCCATAATTTTTACCTTATAAATGCATCCCCCTCAAAATGAATTAACTTTACAAAGGTATTCTACATTTCCACACTGCTAAGGTTTCTGCTCAATAATTCAAAAGTATCATCATAAAATATACTGGTTAAGATTAGCACAGATGGCTACAATATTCAAAACTACTATCTTTCCATACATTTTTACACAAATGATAGGAGTGGAGAGATAATGGTGGAACAACTCATTATCCTCAAATCACTGCCTCTTTTTCATATGGGTATAGAGTCATTACAGGGAGAAGGCAATGGCACCCCACTCCAGTACTCTTGCCTGGAAAATCCCATGGATGGAGGAGCCTGGTAGGCTGCAGTCCATGGGGTCGCTGAGGGTCAGACACGACTGAGCGACTTCCCTTTCACTTTTCACTTTCATGCACTGGAGAGGGAAATGGCAACCCACTCCAGTGTTCTTGCCTGGAGAATCCCAGGGATGGGGGAGCCTGGTGGGCTGCCGTCTATGGGATCACACAGAGTCGGACACGACTGAAGCGACTCAGCAGCAGCAGCAGAGTCATTACAGTAATTGTTTCTCTGAGTATATGCCACAGTTGTCATGGAAGTCCAGGATTAATCAAATTTCACTTTAGCTATACTGTTGGTTTAGATAAATACTGCTATGGTGGGTGGAGTAAATTGGGAGATTGGGATTGATGTATATACACTACTGCTACTATGTATAAAATAGATAACTAAGGAGAACCCACTGCATTGCACAGGGAAATCTACTCAGTGCTCTGTGCTGACCTCAATGGGAAGGAAACTCAAAAGAGAGAAGATGCATGTATACCTATAGCTGACTCACTTTGCTGTACAGTAAAAACACATTGTAAAGCAACTACATTGAAATGTAATTAAAATGAAATAAATACTGCTGTAACATGTAAATGGAACTTCACTCCTGAGTTAACACATATTGGTCATATTTTGTGCTTTTCACAATGGTTTTAAAAGAGGACTACCTACATACCAACAGATTGCATAGGATACTAAGTGGTTCTTTCAATAGGAAGTTGCAGACTGTGTACCTAAAATAAAAATGATGCATTTGATGTATCTTAAGTGAAGTGAAGTTGCTCAGTTGTGTCCGACTCTTAGCAACCCCGTGGACTGTAGACTACCAGGCTTCTCTGTCCATGGGATTCTCCAGGCAAGAATAATGGAGTAGGTGTTACCATTTCCTTTTCCAGGGGATCTTCCCAACCCAGGGATCGAACCTAGGTCTCCCGCATTGGAGGCAGATGCTTTAACCTCTGAGCCACCAGGGAACCACATGGTAAAGCTCCTTACTTGACACTTGTATAAATATAATTGAATAGCACTATATCAGTTTTATTTTTTATAGTTAATAAATAATAGTGTGAAATGAAGGAAATTGGGAGGGGCATTTAGGCCTATTATAGTTATTCTTTATACCACTTAACAGGTTCAATTCAGTTCAGTTCAGTTGCTCAGTCGTGTCCGACTCTTTGTGACCCCATGAACCACAGCATGCCAGGCCTGCCTGTCCGTCACCAACTCCCGGAGTTTACCCATACTCATGTCCATTGAGTCAGTGATGCCATCCAACCATCTCATCCTCTGTCATCCCCTTCTCCTCCTGCCCTCAATCTTTTCCAGCATCAGGGTAGAGAATATTTTTTTCCATATTTGACTTTCATTTCCTTACAGATTTTCCAGGGATAGAGCTGACATCTTGGCCACATCCTATACTCAATTCTCTTTTTATGACTTCCTTTTCCTCATTGAATAAATTACTAGATTTTCTCTCAGGAGTTAGCAGCTAACCAAATTCACACAGTGTTGGTGGATTAATCTGGTCTTTTGATAAGAGAACAAGCTATACTTGTGATGAGAGCATCACTTTGACTTCCCTCTCTCTACTAGGTTTAACGATATGGGTGTTTGATGTTCACTTATCATGTTCAGAGAACAGACAGTGTCTGATTTGCCTTTTTGTAACTTTGCTGAAACGACAGCAGTGCAGAGGACAGAAAACCTTTCTTCTTCCCCTTTAGAACAGGACACTGATGACCTGAATTTAGGAACTGGTACTGTGTCTTGGCACCTGTGAGCAGGCGTCCAGCAAAGTGAACTAGAGGGAACTGGGGGATTCATGGGGTGGGGCTGCAGAGAACAGGGGGCTTTCCTTCAGGAAGCTGAGCAATCAGAGTTTCATCCTTTCTATACAACTCGTGGTATGTGGCTAGGTATATAGGAAAAACAGATGGAACCTCAGTGTAAATATATACAATATATAAAACATGAGAGAAATAATTACAAATTGAGAAAATCTATTTTTAGTAGTGCTTATTTTCACTGACTGCAAAGGAAATTTCAGTAATAATGAAATTATACTATTATGCTATTTGCATAAAGATACCACTTCAGAAAAATAATAGAAAATAGGTAATAAGGGAGACTAGTGTGAGTTAGTCTGTGCGGTTTTATCTTTTAAAAAGTTAATACACTGACATTCTGGTGCCAACACATCCACTGTTACATTGATACCCATTTCAGAAACTGGATTGCTACCGGCCTTTCTTGCCGAAGTCAGTGGAGAATCAAGTCACTAGCATGGGCCACAAGATGATGTTGATGGAGTGAGTTATTCGACTTGCACAAAGTTAACTATTTTCATGTCTATAAATTGTGTTCCAGCCTATGTATGAAGCTGAAATAAGGCTCAAATCTATGTTTAATGTAAGACACAAGATTTGAAATAGTTTCAGTGAACATGATTATTAATTTCTAGAGCGTTACTTGCTAATTAGAAAATAAAGATGTAAAAAAAAAATCATCAATAAGAATTACTGCAGTTTTAAGTTTCAGGCTGCTAACGTTACACTTGCGGGCCTTGTCAAGTTTGTCTAGGACACATTTATATATACGGAGTAGAAGTCTATCCTCTCTGTCTAATCTTAAATATGACAGTTTAGAGTACTGCTGGACAATTTGTTCAGGAAGACCTATCTTAGGTGACATAACAAATGAGACCATATCTAGCATCAGATCAAGAATCTACTGACAGGTAAAAAGCTCTTCAATCGTTAGTTTAAGTTTTACGGAAAGTTGTCTAAGGTGGATACTTTCTAGACCCTGGATCTTTGAAGCATACTGATAAGTGTGACTATTTCTTTAATAGTGTTAGTTGCTCAGTCATGTCCAGCTCTTTGCGACCCTCTGGACTGCAGCCCACCAGGATCCTCTGTCCATGGGATCCTCCAGGCAAGGATATTGGAGTGGTTTGCCATTTCCTTCTCCATTTCTTTAATAGTAAGACCCCAATTATCTAGCACCATCTTTTTAGAAAATGATTATCAAAGCGTCTCCCTTCTAATTACCATGTAGATTTGTCACTTTTTTAAAATAAAGGTCTTTCTTAGGTGACATAACAAATGAGATCATTTGTTTATTATGGGGGATCAATATTTCTAGGATGGATTACTTTCTTTCAAACCATTTAAAGCATAATTTAGTGAATATAGTAGAGCATTCAGAAGATGACCCCAGACCATCATTTTATACAAGGAATTAGTGTGCTGTTACCTCTATTTAAGATAACTTTAATAAAACTTCTATAGTATTTGTTATTAGTTGCTCGATTTTTAGGTATTATCTGTTGATAGGAAGCCTATCCATCTTATCTCCCATTTCCAATCCAGACACACTCATTTTCTGCAAGCTATAAAACCAGATAGCCACATTTGTTATAATTGCAACTATAATATTTATACTTTTTGCAATCAGTGAGTACCTCCAGAGGCAATAAAATAAAATGATTAAACTATATGCATGCTCAGTCATGTCCAACTCTTTGTGACCCCATGGACTGTAGCCCACCAAGCTCCTCTATCCATGGGATTTTCCAGGCAAGAATACTGGAGGGAGTTGCCATTTCCTTTTTCAGGGGATCTTCCTAACTGAGGGGTCTAACCCACATTCTCCTTCATCTCCTGCATCGCAGGTGGATTCTTTACCACTGAGCCACTGGGGAAGCCTTTGGACAAATCTTAGCTCCATTATTCAGTGGCAATGAGAGTTTCAATAGCCACAGGATCCCTCTGTGCCTCACTTTTCTTTCTTTGATGGACATGCTAACCAAACCAACTCCATTGAGTTATAGTAAATGAGACAATATATGAGAAAGAAAACTAAGCAATAAATAATAATAAAACGATCACTACCTCCCATGGACGTTTTATTGCATGCAAAGTGCTTTTCCTTGTTATTACTAATTGCCTGATCTTTCTGTCCATGGCTGTGTTCTAAGTTGTCTTTTTCTCCACTAGACTAGGATCTAGATAGTAGATTAGCAATCCAACTAGAAATAAATGGTATGTTACTATATAGAGATAAAAATTAATTTAGGAACGTGCAAATATGCCATAAAGTTGATATTTTACTTCTTTTCTTTATATTCAATTTAATTACAATGATTTCATTGGTGGTTATGATGCTCCCATGAGATATTGTTAACTCTTTCTACTGCTGCTGTATAATACAATTTCATGTCTTTTGAGTATGTGAGGGTCTCCTTTTGAAATTTAATATAGCTTTTTTCAATTTTACTGAGAGTTACTCTTAGAGAATATGGAATTTATGAGTTGTCATGTGGATGAAAGAAAAGCACAAAGCTCTCATGTTGCTTCAGAACAAGATCTTACCTTCAACTATTCCCTGAGCTTGAGAGGCAGAGCATACATCACCATGCTCTTATTCCCAGTCAAGCAATAGATACAGAGTCAGACAGTAACCATGGTAATCCAGAGCCTGGAAATGCCTGAAACCCAGTCTTGAGAGGCATTCGCAGAAAGTGTGAGGGCGTCCTTTCCGAGGACGAATCGTTGCCAAAATCAGAATTGCCAAGAAGCTGCTCAGTGACTTAACCCCACAAACAGACCCCTCTCCCATTTTCCTGGGGCTTTACTTAATATGTGTCACTTTGTAAAGTCACCTTGAGGGCAGTTCATTGGGAAACAAGACTAAGACTTGGTCAAGTTCTAGTGGCACAGAGGATCTCACGGGTTTATTAACATGTGGGTGAAACTGAGCATGCCCCATTCTGGACCAAAGAGTTGTACCTGCAAAGGTACAAAGGTTCAGAGAGGGATGGCTGAATGTCCAACCTTTTACTTGCTTGCCTTTGGTAACTAATTATAACACTCCTTTGATAAAGGCTTATTAGAGCATAATGTCTTCACCCCACTGAATAATGTTTATTAGAGGAACATTCCCAGAGGAGAGTTTTGGAGATAAAATAAATTGAAGAAAGAGAAAATTCCTTCTTTATCATTTTACTGACAAATGACAATAGAAGAAAAAAAAGACACAAAAGATCTGTTTTCTTTTTTTTTTAGGCTCCATCAAAGCACATTTGCAACATTTCATCATGTTACATGAATTTATTAGCTATGCTTATAATATATGATACAGTTAACATCGCATGGGGCTGTTTTATGGCAGTGGAAAAATACTCATTAAAAAAGCTAAATGTTTTTGAGATGAAGGTGACACAATAAGGCTTTGGAATCCACTTATTGCAGTCATTTCATGGATATCCATTTTAGCAATTTTAGCAATTATTATCAGTGGTCTATTTCCACCTAGGGATGCTGACCTGAAGAGCCTGGTCTGTATTGCACAGGTTCTGACTAAGGCCCATAGTCCTCCAGACATGGACACATAAGAGCACGATCAAGAAGAGCATCTTCACCATGCATATAATTCTACTGTTATCATTCCATGTCTGTGTGCTCCACTAAAATCAAACATCTCTTTCTTTATGTGCCTGGCACTGTGCCATGTGCTCTTCGAGAAGCTTACTTAGTAAAGAGGAGCAGGTACACAGCCTAGCAGGAAATACACAGAAGAGCATTACGAACCACAAGAGAAAAACCTGAAACATAGGCCTCTCATTCTCAGGCTTGATTTGATCACTTTTTAAATAAGGGTTGCCTGGTTGGGACAAATGCAAAAAAGCAGAGGCTTCCAAGTCAAATGATACTCCCTAAAAGTTTTAACAGCAACAGCTGTGGCCCCTTTAAGTTCAGGTCTCCTCCTTCCAGACCAGATTCTTTCTGAGATCAGCAGTGCAGTGGCTTAAATTCCTGGTTTAGCTGCTACCTCTTCATTTCACATCTTTTACTTTCTATTGAAAATCCAAATCAGTTGGGAAACTTAGACCAAGTAAATGAAAATGAGGCTGTAATGTTTATGGCAGTGATGCAATTGAGAACTACAATTGCACAGAAAACTGCATTTCAGAAGAAAGGTTTTCTTTTCATTTGGAAGAATGTTACCAGGATGATGACTTCGGCTTAACCTACCCACACTTGAACTTCAGATTGACGTGCCTTTAAAGAATTCCAAATCATGAGAAAATGTATACCACCTGCTTTAGATTTTCTAACAGAAAGTGAACATTTGAGTTTTGCAGCTAAAACAGGCATTTAAAGCTATGGCATCGCTAACTTCCTCTGGAAGGGGAAGGAGATCTGAAATCAGAAACATAAAGTTAAGAAGTAACATGGAAAAATGATCAGTTTTCCATTGCGTACAAAACAATGTCTCCCTCATTACCCATAGAGAAACAATAATAATATAACTGGGCACATGCGCACTACAACTTCATCAGGAATTGAAAAGAGGAAACTTTTGGGTACTTGTCAACCTGGTATGATATTTACAGATGTTTCTCCTATTTAGGGCTTTTAATATTATTATGTGTAATTAGTTCTTGTGAGAAAACTGCCTTCCGTTTGTACAATCTATATGTCATTTCTGAATTGAATACATTTTATCCTCTGTTGTACCTCAAGGGAAAGAAAAGACTCTTAAGTGTTACCACCAAGTGTTGGCTGGATAAGAAGTATTTCCTTATCGGTATTACTCATGAAATGGGGCTGAAAATCTTACAAATGATGTGAGAGGAGTTTGGAACTAACTCCTGTCTTCATGTTGCCTTCATACACTATCTTCCTTTGGCTATACTTCACGAATAATAATGAATAACAATAATTCTTCAATCTGCTTCAAGGACCACATGTTAAAATTCTCTTCCAC
Organism: Bison bison bison; assembly: GCF_000754665.1. Lineage (NCBI taxonomy): Eukaryota > Metazoa > Chordata > Mammalia > Artiodactyla > Bovidae > Bison > Bison bison. The sequence goes on along the minus strand of NW_011491028.1, from coordinate 2,406,676 downwards.
TAAGAACAGGTGTCTGACAAAATATGAGATCTCTTGCAATTTAGGATTATGTATTCATTCCCCCCCCCCCCCCCCCGCCCCCCCCCCCC
>NW_011491028.1:2377310-2406487 GCF_000754665.1 Bison bison bison | reverse complement strand
ACTAGATCTAATGACACTGAACAACGTCTGCCCACTTTCAGAGGAATTAAAAGTATACCTTAAGTTCAAATCAATGACGATGACAGCCATTTGATCCAATTCATAAAGTTTTCAGTCCTTTTTCCCCCCATGGATTGTGACATTTACTTAAATGATAGTTACAAGACATCTAATAGTCCTGAAAGAAGGCAAACAACTTATTTTTTTTTTTCCTGCTCTGGAGTTCCTGATGTTCACTGGAACACCCTGTGATCAGGAATTCAGCTGTCCCTGCCAATGGTGCAAGCCTCTGAGAGATGCCTAGGGCAGGCTTGACCCATTTCACAACTGGTTATGACACATTTTTCAGTCCTTATTTTTCAGCATGGAAATAATATCTCAATTGACCTAAAACCACAAAGTACATTTTCAATGTGGGTAAGACATGACCTTTGCCCTGCATGTTTTATAATGGAAACCAAGTGACCAAGAGTTACAAAAATTATCCCCAGGCTAATGACAGAATGAGCCTGCTGTGAGAGACAGACTGATTCCAGGAAAACTCTGTAATCTTTTTAGCATTTACCAATCTAACTCTCTTGAGATTGGTAAATGATACAAGTCAGTTATGCTAAAAGACACTTGAGACACTACGGTAAATAATGAACCAGCTAAGACAAGGTGAAATAAAACCTTGGAATTATTTTAGACCATTTAAGCAACCTGAACATTACAATGAAGATGAAACTCAAAGTTCCTATATTTTCAACAGAATCAGGCAGTTCTATGATATCATGAAATATTTTTAGCAAATTACCAGTATATCAAGCATATGTTAGCCACTGTTAAAAATAGAGGCTAAGAATACAGCAGTGGACACAATATACCAAAAAAAAAAAAAAAAAGTCTTCCCCCTTCATGTGCTTTACATACTGGTAGAGGAGAAAGACAGACAGACAAGTAAAATACAGTATGTTAAATTGTGGTAAATACTATAGAACAAAATTAGGCAAAGAAGATGGACTAGGGCTGCCAGAACAGGAGCTAGGGGACTACAAATTTTAACTCTGGTATTTAGGGAAACCAGTCTGTTGTTCCATGTCCAGTTATAACTGTTGCTTCCTGACCTGCATATAGATTTCTCAAGAGGCAGGTCAGGTGGTCTGGTATTCCCATCTCTTTCAGAATTTTCCAGTTTATTGTGATCCACACAGTTAAAAGCTTTGGTATAGTCAATAAAGCAGAAATAGATGTTTTTCTGGAACTCTTGCTTTTTCCATGATCCAGTGGATGTTGACAATTTGATCTCTGCACCCTGCTTATTTAACTCATATGCAGAGTACATCATGAGAAACGCTGGACTGGAAGAAGCACGAGCTGGAATCGAGATTGCCGGGAGAAATATCAATAACCTCAGATATGCAGATGACACCACCCTTATGGCAGAAAGTGAAGAGGAACTAAAAAGCCTCTTGATGAAAGTGAAAGTGGAGAGTGAAAAAGTTGGCTTCAAGCTCAACATTCAGAAAACGAAGATCATGGCATCCGGTCCCATCACTTCATGGGAAATAGATGGGGAAACCATGGAAACAGTGTCAGACTTTATTTTTTGGGCTCCAAAATCAATGCAGATGGTGACTGCAGCCATGAAATTAAATGATGCTTACTCCTTGGAAGGAAAGTTATGACCAACCTAGATAGCATATTGAAAAGCAGAGACATTACTTTGCCAACAAAGGTCCATCTAGTCAAGGCTATGGTTTTTCCATTGGTCATGTATGGATGTGAGAGTTGGACTGTGAAGAAGGCTGAGCACCGAAGAATTGATGCTTTTGAAGTGTGGTGTTGGAGAAGACTCTTGAGAGTCCCTTGGACTGCAAGGAGATCCAACCAGTCCATTCTGAAGGAGATCAGCCCTGGGATTTCTTTGGAAGGAATGATGCTAAAGCTGAAACTCCAGTACTTTGGCCACCTCATGCGAAGAGTTCACTCATTGGAAAAGACTGATGCTGGGAGGGATTGGGGGCAGGAGGAGAAGGGGACGACAGAGGATGAGATGGCTGGATGGCATCACTGACTCGATGGACGTGAGTCTGAGTGAACTCCGGGAGTTGGTGATGGACAGGGAGGCCTGGCGTGCTGTGATTCATGGGGTTGCAAAGAGTCAGACACGCCTGAGTGACTGAACTGAACTGAACTGAACTGAATTAGGGAAAGTCTAACTGAAAAGGAGATATCTTGTGAAGGCCTGGCCCATGTGAAATCTGGGGTTAGAGTATTCTGATCAGAGGAAACAAACTGTAGTTACTCTGAGGCAAGAGTGTGTCTAGTATGTGTTCACTATAGAGGCTGGAACTGAGGGAAGGCAGGGAAGAGGAGGAAGAGATGAGACTGGGGGCCAGGTGGCTGGCAGAAGGCATCAAATTGCCTATGGCCTCACAGACCACTGGGAGGATTTGACTTTCACTCTGAGTGGAAGGTTTTGAGCAGTCTCTTTTTTATAGACTCTAGGTTGAAAATAGACAATAGGAGGACACAGGTGGAAATATGGAAACAAGTCAGAAGCCACTGCAATAATTCCGACCAGGAAAGACATGGTGTGCACTGAGATGGTAACTCAGAGTGGCTAGTGTAGGGACATATTCTGAAAGTTGAGTCGACAGGATCTGATGTTAGATGAATATGAAGTGTAAGTGAAAGAGAAAAAGGATGATTCTAAAGTTTTGAGCCTCAAAAATGGGAAAGACAACTCTATTTATTAAAATACGGAAAAATGCAAAAATACCCGGTTTGGAGGAAAAGTAGGAGTTCAGTTTTGATATTTTAAGTTTGTGATGTATATGATTCATAGCCATTGGATATCTGATGTTCAAAAAGACCTCTGGACTGGAAATATAAACCTGGGGCTCACCAATATATAGATGGTACTGAAAATTATGAGACAACCCAAGATCACCAAGGACGAAAGTATAGTCAGAGAGGAGATCCAAGGACTGAGCCCTGCATCACACAAAAACTGGAAGGTCACAGAGATCAAGAGGAACCAACAAAGAAGTAAGTAGAGATGAAATAGCCAGTGAAGAAGAAAACACCAGGAGAATAGAGTGAAAGCCAAGTGAAAAATTGTTACAAGAAAAAGTAGCCAGTTGTATCAAAAGCTATGTACAGGTCTAACTGGATAAGAAATGAGAATCAAAAATTGAATTTAGCATGTTGGAGTTCACTAGTATCCTTGGAATAAACAGCATTAATACAAGGCAGTGTGTTTTTCTATCAACAACATTAACAAACACATATATCTATTTTACCTAGTGAAAGCATAGTATGTGACAGTCATTATACTAAATGCTTTACACTTCTACTTTATTCTCACAAAAACAACCCCTCCCCAAGGAAACTAAAGCACAGACAGTTTACTAACTTTCCAAGATCACATTGCTTGTAAGGAATAGAAATGGGTTTTCTATGCAAGTCTGAGTCTAGAATCTATGCTGCAAATCACCATCTGATTCTTACCATCATCATCTATTTACTTACCTACAAAGTCCCATGATATCACATGTTTAGTGTTTTCAGTGGTGAAGATTTACTTAACTCACTGGCCCATAATAAATATTTATAAGAAAATGAAAGGTTGTGAAATACAAAGACCATGAATCTAGGTAGCAATTCATATTATTGTAGTGGGGTTGCGATTTAAGAATGGGTTGACTTTGGTTCGTTAGCATTAAGAGACTAAAACCTATCTGTCTTTGACCATTTTCTTCCTAGGGGACATCTGGGTAGTCCTAAACAACAGGAGAGGCTAGAAGTAAGCAAATTTTCCCTGAAGAATAATATGCTTCTCCCATGGGTGAACTATACTGACTTCTTAAAAGGGGTGACCCTCCCACCCCAGTTTACTGGCTCTGAGGCATCAAACGGATGATTCTAAAGGGAGATCAAGGACTGTTTACTGGAGGGCAAGGCCCTCTAACTCATTCACACAGTCTCTCAACCCTGGAAACAGAGAAGCAGATGGTGATGGAATACTCTCATCTCCATCCTCAACAGACTCCCAAGTTCAAACATCAATAAAGTGACATTTATCTAACTATCCAAACTATTCTCATGAACACTTAACCAACTCTGCTTCTAGAATTCTGAAGTTTGAAAGTACTAAACCCAACAGCATAAAAGTCTATCTTAATTTTTATTAAAAGTTTTAGTATTCACTTAGCTTTTTGGTTTATAATTTTAAAAAAAGACTACTTTAAGAAAGAAACACTATCCTATTTTGCATTTATTGCATATTTAGAAATATTAAGCCTATAATAGACACTCAATAAAATGTATGTTGATTTTTAAAGTCTCATTTTAGACCAATTTATCTTTGTGTGTGTGTGTGAATTAAGTGAAAAATATCTACTACAGCTCCCCATTTGCTGACTTAATTTCTTCACTGACTTAGTGAATCCCTATGTGAATATTCATATTATTTAAAAATCAATACAACTTAATATCTAGAACTCGCAGAGTTTCTTTTAAAACAATATTTAATAAAGTTTCTATTTTTATCTCTGTATGCAAAGAATTAAGTATGATGAAATATGCTGCTTTCAAATAATCTTAAGTAGTAGCAAAACAAAACAATAAAGATTCATTGATTTACTTCTTGAAATAAAATTTACTGTAGCATATTCATTCAGCATGCTTTCTATATTAGATCCTAATAAAGCTTATACAGTAAGGATTTAACACTGCAGAACAAATTATCTAAAATGTATTGGCTTGAAATAACCATAAACATCTATCATCTTATCATTTCTGTGAGTCAGGAATTTGGGATTAGCTTATCCAGGCAGTCTGTCTTGGGGTCTCTCATGGAGATGTCATCTGAAGCCTGACTAGAACTGAGGGTTTGGTTCCAAGGCAGCTCACTCAAATAGTTGACAAGCTGGTGTTCATTGCTGGCAGGGCCTCCCAGGTCCTCTCCATGGGTGTTTCTCCACAAGTTGCCTGCGCGTCCTCATGACATGGTGACTGGCTTCCTCCCAAAGCAGGGAATCTCAGACAGTCAGGCAGAGGCCACAGTGTTTTATAACCTAGCTTCAAAAATCACACACCAGTTACTCCCACAGTTCTGTTGGTCACATGAGCAGCGGTCATCCACTGTGAGAGGTGAAGACAGGGCATGAAAACCAGGGAGTGAGGCTCACTAAAGGCCATTTTAAAGCTGGCAGTTCTTTGATGAGGATTAAATACTTGGACTTAATTCTCTCTCTCTCTTGTTTTTCTTTTTGACTCTTCCCTCTGGATCATCACTTCTTTCCAAGTCATACTTAGTTTCCCATTTTTGAAATTGAAAGCTGCTCATTTTTGAAGTTGACGAGAAATGTGAGGTTCTGAAGCCCTCTTCATTTTGTGTGGCCTTGGTTGCTTTTGGTCCAAGCTGGTGATGCTTTGTCAGTATGATTCTCTTAACTTCGTGGGTCTCTGATGAATTCTGCTTAAGTTCATTCCATAGACAAAAGCCATACCTGCAGATCTCTTTAACATAAGGTTTTTTCAACTTCAGGCTTCTGCTGAGACAGCTGAGGCACAACACCCTTAGACATTTTAGAAACTCTATTGTCTGATTGAATAGGTCTCTGAGACAAAACTTTAAGTACTCCTGAGGTCATCACGAAAGATTTCACAGGCATGACTTTAGCTTCATATTTATCTCATTGTTTCCTGACAGTGTCCAGGATTCGATTTTGCTTGGAAGTCACTTCTTAATTTTAGCATCATTTGTCATCTAGAGAGGCCAAGAATTATTAAAACCAGAAAGTCCTGGCTCATTCCTTTTTGGCATTCCTTCATTTAATTTATTTCTCTCATATCACATTTTCCATAAGCAGCAAGAAGAAACCAAGCTGCACCTTCAACACTTTACCTTGGAAATGACTCCTTAGCCACATTATCCAGTTCACCAGATATTTATACTATCTACGTCACCACAGAGGACAATGTTTCCAAACTTCCTGACACCATGAGGGTTCCCTTTTCCCCAGTTTCCAGTAGCATCTTCCTCACTTTTCTTTATGTCCTCAGTGGGAGCTTCCTCAAAGGCCATCAGACTCCAGCTAAGTTTCTTCAAAGCTTATGTCTACCTACCTATTCCATTCTTCTCTCTTACACATTACATTTTTTGATGGTAGCACCAACATTCCAGGAACCAAAGTATGTGTTAGTTATCTAATGCTGCATTAAAAAATGATCCCCAAACTTAATGGTTTAAAATGATTAGTTGTTTCACGCATTTAATATCTCAGAGTTTCTATGGGTCTGTTGGTCTGGAGTGGCTTAGCTGGGAAGTTCTATCTTGGGGTTAATCATGAGGTTGCAGTCAAGATGTCAGCTGGAGATACAGTTTTCTGAAGGCTTGACTGGGACAGAAGGATCCCATTTCAGGCTAACTCACTGCTATGGTTAGCTGTTGGCAGGAGACACTGTATGTTCTCCATCTTATGGTGACTGTCGCACACAGAGAGCAAGGTGGAAGCCACAACGTCTTTTACAACCTAGCATCAGATTTCAAACAATGTCACCTTCACAGTATATACTGATGACAGGCCACCCATGATTGAGTGTGGGGGAGCACAATGAAAGGGTGAGAATACCAGGCGGTAAAGATCACTAGAGACCATCTGCAAAATCTGGCCACCACCGTGTACTGAGTTGACGAGTGTCTCCCCAAAACTCATTTCTACCCAGACTCACAGAATATGACCACATTTGGAAACAGCATCTCTTTAGATGGTAATTAATTAAGATGAAGTAATACTAGATCATGTATGTGTGTGTGTTTAGCCTCTCAGTCATGTCGGACTCTTTGTGGCCCCATGGACTGTAGCCCACCAGGCTTCTCTGTCCATGGGATTTTCCAGGCTAGAATACTACAGTGGGTTGCCATTTCCTTCTCCAGGGATTTTCCTGACCCAGGGATGGAACCTGTGTCTCCTGCATTGGCAGGTGGATTCACTGAGCCACCAGGGAATCCCAATACTAGATTAGTAGGCTCTAACTCCAGGCTACCCACTCCAGTATTCTGGCCTGGAGAATTCCATAGGCTGTATAGTCCATGGGGTCACAAAGAGTTGGACACAACTGAGCGACTTTCACTTTCACTTCAACTCCAATGACTAGAGGAAAGACAGTCACTTAAAGATGGAGGCAGGAACAAAGGAACACTTAGGATTGCCAGCAACCAGCGGAAGTAGCACGAGGCAAGAAAAACTTCTTCCCTAGAGCCTTCAGAGGGATTCTGACTCTGATAGCTTGATTTCAAACTTCTATTCTCCAGCTAGAATTTGTTATGGCAGCCCTAGGAAACGAATACATACATGTTCTTTAAATTTTGGGTGCTTATTAATCCAGACAGTTTTCAACTGTAGTAATAATCTATTAGTTTACAAAAGCATGACTACCTCACATAGTGCTCAATTAAGTGAAAATGCAGAACAAAACATGAAACTAAGCATCGTAACCCACTCACTCCAATCCTACGTGTGACCATTTAACATACTTTTAGATGGCATCTATTAAGCATCTACCAGTTGCAGGATTCTGTACTGGATATGCTTGAAGGGTTTAATATAAAGCAGCATACAGTTACTATTCTTAAATTCATTATTAGTTTATAGAGGAAGTATATGCAAAGCACTTGAGAATTTTTTTTAAAGAAATAAATTATGACTCAAATGGAACGCACAGGACTAGTCATTATAATACAGTCCAGATTTCATTCATTTTGCAACAGAGAAAATGTGTATAACAAAAAAAAAAGGTTCAATGAATTTGATTTGGAGGGGAAAAAAAAGAAAAAGGTCTAGTCAAATATTTTCCCAGTTGCATCACACACATTCCTGTGCTCACACCTTCAGTCAAGTCATGTCCACACCCTAGGATGCCCTCTTTCTGCCTCTCCTCACCCATTCTAACCTCGACCCATTTCCTATTCCCCAAATCCTCCTTTCTATATGACCTGTTCCACTGAATTCCTATTATTCTAACCATCCTCCTCATATATGGGACCCTTAGCCTTGCGACATACCCTTTATGTGGCATTTCAATCTGTGGGGACAGGGGTCACGTTTTGTACCCTACCACCCTACCCACAGAATGCAGCCAAGAATCTGTGTGACTACTGTTGATTCCTATTGGTGATGCATTTTTAATTGTAGTTCTTAATTAAATTAACTATTATTATTTGAATTGGATTTTGTCCATGCCTTCTTAACTATGTAACACAATAGAAATTTGCTTAAATAACCCTCCGCATAACTATTTCTACATGGACTGTCTTCCCGTGACATCGCCCCTACCTCAATCCTTTACTCTGCTTCCATAACTCTCTCCCATGAACCAGCATAGCAAGTGAGAGCAGGGCTACAAATATATAAAAACCAAAACAACTTGAGGAAAATGTATGCTTTCTCCTCCTTTCTGAGACAATGTGAGAAATAAGCAAGGATGATGGAAGAAAGAAAAGTATATTAACTGGGAATAGCACATATGTTAGGAGATTTGTTTTCAGAGATATATCTTCTTTTCTCACTTATGCATAATGGTAAAAAAACTATGAGTAGTAGGGCCCCCTTATCACCCTCTACTTGTGACTGTTTCATTCATTCTTTTGTTCAAGAAAAACTGGCTGCTTCTGGGTGTTAGGGACCAGAAATAAAACCAGAAGTTACTCTACTGATAAAGGTGAGTGAAGGAACTTCTTCCTCAGGGTGAAGACGAAAGGATTATTCAAATCTCTAAAGTGGTGTCTAATTTAGAGAGGATTTTACAACCTTGGCGTGGTTCCAGTTTAGAATTTGCCTTCAAAGACTGCATAATAATCCATTTATAAAGGAAGATCAAACATTGTGTGGATAGTATTGTGAGAAATGTCATGTGTCTGGTGCACAATTTAAAACCTACCCAAACTTAACTCTTGATCTCTGCCCCGGCCACCACTGCCCACCCCTGCCAGCCTACAACTGCTCCTCCTAAACCTTCCCCCATCTCAGTAAACATTATTTACCAAAAATAGTTTTCCCTGATTTGTCTCTTTTTCTTTCAGTCCCATATTCATTCATCAGGAACTATATTTAATTCTCCTTCAGAAAGTATCCTCCTATGCTCACTTCAGCAGCACATACACAAAATCGTCCCCCAAACCAGTCACTTCTAATTTCCTCCACTGCTATCACCCTATTACAAGCCACCTCCGTCTCTGAACTGGACAACTACAAATAGCCTCTCAATTGGTCTGTCTGCTTCCATTCAGAACCTTCACTTTGTTCTATTCAAAGAGTTAAAGTGACTCGAAAATCACAAATCAGATCATGCCATTTCTCTACTCTTAACTCTTTAATAGCTTTACCATCTATAATAAAATTAAAGATCCCTGCTCTGGTCTACCAGGTTCTGTATGACCTGACCTCTGGCCCTCTTTCCCACCTCATTTACTCATTACTTGTGTTCTGTTGACTGTACTTCAGCCCTGTTGGGCTCCTGCATAGGCCTCTGATATGTTGGGAACATGTTCTTTTGCCCTCACAGGAAAGTGCTGCTCCCTGGATACATTCTGGGAATGTATCCCTACTCAAATGTCACTTCCTCCATGAGATCATCCCCAACACCTTATCCACAGTGGCACCCTTGTCATCCCATCTGCTTTTCCTTCAATAGCACTCGTCGCCAGCTAGCATTACACAACTGAAGAGATACTTGGTTAATAATGGCTTGGAGTTCAGCAAATGGACCATGGAAGAAGAACATTCCAAGAAGAGGGGAGGAAGCATGTGATGCAAGAGTGAGTGTCCATGGAACTGCAGAAACAGTTGATTAAATCTTTATATGAGAGTGGGAATGGAAAAGTAGTTTGACACCAGCTCGGAGAAGGCAATGGCACCCCACTCCAGTACTCTTGCCTGGAAAATCCCATGGATGGAGGAGCCTGGTAGGCTGCAGTCCATGGGGTCGCTAAGAGTAGGACACATCTGAGTGACTTCACTTTGACTTTTCACTTTCATGCATTGGAGAAGGAAATGGCAACCCACTCCAGTGTTCTTGCTTGGAGAATCCCAGGGATGGGGAGCCTGGTGGGCTGCCATCTATGGAGTCGCACAGAGTCGGACATGACTGAAGTGACTTAGCAGCAGCAGCAGCACAGAGGACCTTATATGCCATAAAGAGAACTTGGATTCGACTCTGATAAGGAAAACCAATCACCCTTGACAAAGGATCTCAACAAATACCTAATTAATAAAAATGTGTTAATACTTGTAACCCAGAGACTCGCCTCATCTGTATCTCCCCTTATTTTCTAAAGGCTTCATCTTTAAGGGGAGAGATGTAATTGAAGCTTGTGCCTACAGAGACTGTCCTGTCACTGTGTACCAGCTCTGCACTTACTGGGTTTATGGCCACAAATGTTTTAGGACACATTTATAGGAGTATCAGCTAATAACTGATTTGACTGATCCCAGAATCACAGAATTATTATCCTAAATTCAGGATATCCTAAATCCTAAATTCACAAAATTTTTGTGATCTTAATACATAAGACAGTTATGAAATTAGTCTAATTCTGCTCAATCACCATTTGATTCCTTCCTGTAGGAAAGACATGGGCAAGGTGCTAGAAGAAATGAAAGTATCCCAAATGAATAAAATGTGGTTCCTGCCGTGATGGGAAGTAGTATAATGACCAGTTATATGACTGAATCACGAAAAACGTAATGACAAAATGGTGTAAGCAAAATGTAAACAGCACTCAGAGTGGGATCTGCAACAGTTTCTAGATGACATTTGCCTTTCAAAAAGTCACTGAAAACCACTTAGGAAACAACTGGCCCAGCAGTGGGGTTGGAGGATGCTGGGAGCCACACCCAGAAGACCCTGAATCACAGACTCAGGCTTCTGGATTTTGTCCTGCAGTTTAGAAGAACCAATGTCCCTTTTTTTTTTTTTTTTAATCTGCTTACTGGAAGGAATCCCAGAAAAATGGAGTTTATTTTGCTTATTTGTTTACCAAAACATGTCATTTGGGATATATGACCTAAACATGACCTTGAACTTTCAAACTTTCTCTCCAAGGGAATTTATTAAATTACTTCAGCAAAGTGAATCGGAAATGCATGTTTATCTTGGTTCCCTCTTTCCTTCCCTTTGCAGTATTTTAAGACACATGGCATGGTTTGATCTTGGAGGATAATCATAAATATGTCCAGTATTTCATTGCAAAGAGGGTCAGAAGTAGTGATTTCTTTGGGCCCTGAGTATTCATGTATAAATTCACTTGGGTGAGCAACACTAAAAAGTACTCAAACCAACAGATAAGAGGGTGAGTGTTTTCAGCCAGTTTTTGGTTAGCCAACACTTTGTTAGCCCATGAAGGGTTATTTGGATTTCTCCCAGCTTCATCTCCTCCTCTCTAATAGGTGACTTCAGGAATCATACTGTTCATTAGTAGGTGTTAGGAAAAATCAGTTTAGTAGTTTGTTAGCAAGCTGGGGGAAAAAAAAAAAAAAAACTATGGGGAAAGAATAATATATAGAGTAAGGTGTTGGGATTATTTGTTGTTAATATTTATTTCCTACCTTACTGGTAATGACTATCATATTCTAGATTATCAGTGAAGGCATTTTAGACTCAAAGGATTATTGAACACTCATGCAGGCAGTTTGTAATCTGAAGGAAAACAGTATAATTGCATTTTCTAATTGGCCAAATCATTGTTGTTCTTTTCAGTTAATTTCTTTATTTTATTTTCCCATGACTTTTCCAATTCTCATAAGCTTGTAAATGGGTTGTGCATGGCTAATTAAAGCCTCCATGCTCAAAATCTATTCCTACGAGTATGTAAATGTTTGATGAGTCATTTACCTCTAGTGTGAACACAGAAAGGAAGAATTCCTTATAGAAAAGCTCACTATGAAAATAAAGAAGTCCTGCAAGGGGACATGCTTCTTTTCTTTATTTTCCCATTTTCGTTTCATTTCAAATAGTGCTATCATTTGCCTTTCATGCACAGTTTTTCTAACTTCTGCTGAATTTTATTATGGTGAAATACAAGTGGGTAATATTGTCTCATTTGCTCAACAGGCTCTTGGATAATAGAATTATTAGCATTAAATTATATTTGGTTAAAAGGTTTGAAGAATTAATGATGATAAGACTCAGAAAGATCAATGGCATTTTTGGGGAGGACCAGAAAATGATAATGATTTCTTTACTATCAAATATTTGGAAGATACCTAAAGGGCAGTTCACCTAGAAAAAGCATCCCAAACCTTATTAATTTTTAAATTTAACAATACAAAATAACCACCCTACTTTTGCATTAAAAATATTTCCAAGAGTGATAAATATAGAATAAAATTTTTAAAAAAGTAAAATCAAATCCAAATTATTCAAAGTTAAAGCTTCAGTTTAGGTTAAGAGAACACTGCCTCAGTTGCTATGACCAAAGATTTTGTATTTCAGCTGTTCACACAATTCAGTATCTTTGTGCTCAATCAAGAAGGAATTACATCCGACTTAAGCACAAATCAGCCAGAAGGCTAAGAAATATCTAACACTTTCTGTCTGTCCTTTCTACGACTGTCTTGTCAATTCTTAAAATAAGAATTACTTGGATTCAGTATTTCTTAATGATGGCCTTATGCTTGTGATCACCACACCAGGCAAAAGGCACTGACTCTGATCAGTCAGTTCAGTTCAGTCGCTCAGTTGTGTCCGACTCTTAGTGACCCCATGGACTGCAGCATGCCAGGCCTCCCTGTCCATCACCAACTCCTGGAGCTTACTCAAACTCATGTCCATTGTGTCGGTGATACCATCCAACCATCTCATCCTCTGTCGTCCCCTTCTCCTCCCACCTTCAATCTTTCCCAGCATCAGGGTCTTTTCCAATGAATCAGTTCTTCACATCAGGTGGCCAAAGTATTGGAGTTTCAGCTTCAGCATCAGTCCTTCCAATGAATATTCAGGACTGATCTCCTTGAGGATGGACTGGTTGGATTTCCTTGCAGTCCAAGGGACTCTCAAGAGTCTTCTCCAACACAGTTCAAAAGCATCAATTCTTTGGCGCTCAGCTTTCTTTATAGTCCAACTCTTACATCCATATTGGAGAAGGAAATGGCAAACCAGTATTCTTGCCTTGAGAACCCCATGAACCCTCTGATAGATGCCATCTATTAAGAGTCCCTCATTTAAAATGGTACTGATGAATGTATTCACAGGGCAGGAATAAGGACTCAGACATAGAGAACAGATTCATGGACACAGTGGAGGAAGGAGAGGGTGAGACAAATGGAGAGAGCAGCACTGAAACATGTATATTACCATATGTAAAACAGCTAGTGGGAAGTTGCTTTTGAAGACAGGGAGACCAACCTTGTGCTCTGTGATAACCTAGAGGGGTGGGATGGGGAAGAGTGCAAGGGAGGTTCAAGAGGGAGAGAATATATGTATACTTATGGCTGATTCACACTGTTATATGGCAGATCGATACAATATTGTAAAGCAATTATTCTCCAATTAAGAATAAATTCTTTAAAAAGAATTCCTCATCCTATTTTTATGAAAGCAACTTCAACTTACTTTCTAAATCATGAATTTCCTAAGGAAAGTCATTGAAATGAAAAGCAAAAATAGCAATTTCATTCTTCATGCAAATTACAACCACAGAGTTAAGGAGGAAGAGAAGGACTAACAACATGGTCATTACTAAAATATATTTTGTGATGTCTATACAGTCAACAAGGCAGAGTGGACCAGTGTGTCTTCCAGGCAGGGCATCTGCCTCAGCTGCCTCAAGCTTCTAAGGAAACTTGTTTCCACCTTCTTCAGTATAATGTAGGCAGCATATCCTTTAACCCATTGCATATTGTTTATTCTTTGGCATTTGAATAATGGTAAACCTTAGTAAATGCTGGCGTCTATGTGTGTGCATGCTAAATCACTTCTGCCCTATAGACTGTAACCTGCCAGGCTCTTCTCTCCATGGGATTCATCAGGCAAGAATACTGGGTGGGTTGCCATGCCCTCCTCCAGGGTATCTTCCTGAACTAGGGATCAAACCTGGGTCTCCTGGATTGCAGGCAGATTCTTTACTAACCATATAAAATAATTAAATCTCTCTATATACCATTTAGGAGTAAGGTTAAAAAAAAGTCTATTAAAATATATAATTCAGACTGAGGTGGTTTGCTTTAGACCTTAGATTGGGAGATTCACTGGATGTTAACCCTGTAACCAAAAGAACTCAGTCACATATACTTATAGATATTTTACCCAGCAGATCTCTCAAGGGAACTGTAGCCTCTTTCAGGATATGCATTTATTCCTCTTCAATTAAAAATAAATACAACAAAAGGAAGTAGGATAAACTTACACCCTAGTAGGCTTACGATTCAGAGGTGGAAGGAGGCAAGGTCAGAAGAGCCTTGGGTACTATTTTGGAAGGAAGGGAAACAGAGCCTACATAACCACCCTTGCATGACCTGTGGTTTGAGAAACAGAGCTCCGAACAGTTCCCACACAACAGCTGTTTCCCTGCATCCCCATCGTTGAGGACAGGAAGTGGAATGGCACAGAGAGTGCAGTTTACAGGATCTGTTCTCTCAGAAAGTGAAACAGGATCTCCAGGCTATTAAATTCACTCCAGTGGCACATCTGAACTCACTGGTTAAAAGCAATTGTCTGCCTACAAAGAAAAAGCTTGCATTTGTGAAAACTGAAGAGCTTTTAGAAGTATTATGTAAACACTTGTACAGTCACTGGGTTTAAACAAAACTATATGAAAATTTAGAGACATTTTGATCCATTTAATTCTCATAACAGGATCAAGGTAATCTGGAAATATATATATATATATATATATACACACACACACACACACAACCACACACAACCACATACAGGCCAAAGGTTCAATTCTCTGTAAGGGCCATGGAAAAAAATGGGTATCTAGTTCCAGCCATAGGAATCAAAACCTATCTAAGGTGCTCTACAGACCTGCTTTTACTAATTGCATCTAATTCTGGGACTAAACTAATGCTTAAAGGCAAAGATGAGAAAATACGTAACTTCAATTTCAATTTTAAAAAGTGTCTTTCTAAAGTGGATGTTGTATATAACTATCACTCTTGAGTTGAAATTTTATAGCAAACCTCTTTGTCCTGTTAGGGCAACTTCATTTCGAGGATCTTGCCAAATCCATGTAAAAGAGTATCACCCTGATTTCCCTGGCATTCTGTTAGCTGTCTGCTGGCTTCCCACAGGATCCCAAGCCCAGGAGCATGTTTGCTAAGGGCCCAGCTCCCAGAGCTTCTGAGACTCAGTGTCATTTGTGTCTCACGTGTGCCTCCTTTGACCAAGATGAAAATTCAAGCTTCCTTTCTGAGTTTAGTAATCTCATGTTACAAAAGGGTCTAAGGATATATAAGCAAGGATAATTAAAACAGCTGTCTGTGGTTCCAAACTAACAGTTCTTTTTGCATTCTTGGAAGCATTCTGAAGATTCTCTAAAGTCAACTAGCTCTCTTCTGCCTTAGTTAGTCAGGGCCTCAGGGTACACTTTGGATATTTCCTGCGCTTGCTCTCCTTAGCCACTCTATGAGAATTTCTATGAAGATAGAGCAGTTCTTAAAACTACCACTAGAGGGAGGAAAAGTACAAGATTTGCCTCAAGTTAAACCTGTAGTTTTCTGATTCCTTTTGTACTTAATCCATCCTTTCAATCAGATGTTACAAAACATTTTAGCTTTTAGATATACAACTATTCTATATTTACCTTGTCATCTGAATTTTTGTTGTTGATATAATTTGTATAAGATCAAAACCAAAAGTTATGTTTCTGTCCCTACTATTACATATTTTAATATATTCATTAATTTTTATAATCTATCTTTGGTATTTTAAGGTTATCCAACCAAACATACAATTTTAAATTTTCAAAAGAAGATTATTTTCTTTTGAAAAATACATGCATTCATAACTATCACCAAAATGCATCCCATTCATTTTTTTCATGATGTAAAGAGAAAATGTCAGGGTGATAAAAGCAAGTATTATACAATGAATTCAGAAGCACAAAAGGAAGTAGTTTTGGTTTCTTGCCTTCTTCACTGTCTGAATCCTTGCATACCTCGCTTTACAGAACAGTGTTTGTGGCAAGTCAGCTTCAAAATAAAACTTTGTATTTAGAGTTAATATAGTTCTTGAAAGTGGAATCATCATACCGGCAATTTTTTAGGATAGATTTGCATTAATATTTTAGCATTACAATTATGATACCATTAATGCAAAAACTCTGAAAATACATTTCAAAAGAAATCTATAACTAATAAACACAACAATACTCAAAATGACTCACAAATTATAAAAACGATTCTGCTTTCACAGCAGAAATTGTTCCCTCAGTGGAAGGTTTCCTAATGACTCACCTGTTCTATATCTATATCCTTAGAATGAACCTTCTAAAACACATGATCACATTAGCTGACTGCCTAAAGACTGGATATTTCCTCACTGTATTTGCATCAAGTTGGAACTGTTTTCTGGGCATTAAAACCTCCACAGTGTGGCCTCCTTTTGGCCCCCGTTTTTTATGGACTCTCCATTTTAACTTCATGCTCTAGTCCCATAGGACTGGGTAAGAAGCCCTAAACACTCCCTTCCCATCCCTATACCTACTATTTCTTAAGAAATAAAAATGATTTTTAATATTTATTGTATTTTAACCACCTGAGGAGCCACTGTACAAAGTGTTTTCCATACTGACCGCTCATTTAATCTTACCCCAAATTCTGATGGGAGTGTGTGTACGAGCTTCACATTATACACAAAGAAACTGAGAGTGAGAGATGAGCAGAAACTGCCCAGAAGTTACCCTTCATGTGATTTCAAAGTTCACTCACGTAATTCACTCTGACATAATGTTTACCACCTGCACACTTGCATTCGGCTATGGATTTTGCGCTGAAGGAGAACAGAGAGGAAGCAGCAAGGTCTGTCCTCTCCTTCCAAGCAGAACTGTTACCTCCTCTATGCTTCTGGTGCCCTTTGGGGTTCCAGGATGCTGGTTACTTATGTATTCATACCCCTTGGCAGAACGGGGCCTCCTAGAGGCTGGAGAGAACTGTTGTAGCCTTAGTGAAAGTGAAAGTCACTCATTATGTCCGACTCCTTGTGACTCCGTGGACTATACAGTCCATCGAATTCTCCAGGCCAGAATACTGGAGTGGGTAGCCTATTCCTTCTCAAGGGATCTTCCTGACCCAGGAATTAAACTGGGGTCTCCTGCATTGCAGGCAGATTCTTTACCAGCTGAGCTATCACCTGAGCTACCAGGGCTTCCCTGGTAGCCTCTTATCCCCCAGCAGACGGTCACATCAGAGGGGATCTATAAGTGAACCTTGTCCTATTTTACATCTTAAGTGTCCATCAGATTCAACTCATGACTTTATCTTTCTGCCAAGCTATTCTTCTGAAACTTACACATTTACTTTCTAAAAAGCTAGTTCTTGTGAATATATTAGTGTGGTTCAGTTGCTCAGTCGTGTTTGACTCTTTGCGACCCCATGGACTACAGCATGCCAGGCTTCCCTGTCCATCACCAACTCCCAGAGCTTGCTCAAACTCATGTCTACCGAGTCGATGTGAATATATTAAGTGCATGCTTTATTTTTTTCCCTTTTAAAATATCTGGCAGTATTATTTGTAAATATTGGATCTGAATGTATGTATGTTTGGGATTACTTATAAATTTTTAATTTATAACACAGCCATTCAATGTTCAAAAGACAGCTACCTACAAGATTGGCCTCAACTCCTAGGGGGCATACTTTTCCTCAGTGGCCATTGCCCTTCCCTCAGTCACTCTCAACTCTCAACTTCACAGGATGCTCCTACCCCATCCCTGCAGTGAGTCTCCACTTCTGGAAACAAGATGGCACTGAGCTGCTTATATGAGCCTGTCCACACACCCTCCTGCATAGCACCCACAATCCAATGGGAATGGTGGGTTTCCCTTTGTAAGGAGCCATAAGGCACATCATATGCCCATCTCTGAGCTGGCTCCAGCCAAGATTTTATAAATGCAGTGGTGTTGTATTTGAATGAACTCCTCCTTATGCAAGCCTTGAAGACTTTTCCCTTGAGTGTCACTAAAAAACAGCTACGATTTGTATTGATTGTGCATGTTGAGAAGTTAGTCTTATGAATAAGGGATGAAGATTTGGTGAAGAACAAAAAAGACCACAACAAATTATCTACTAAACAGCAGAATCAGGTAAAATGTTCACTAATTTTTTTGCTGCCAACTCAGTTTCTAAAACCATTAAGTGGCCATAGGTTTTGTTTCCCTCTCAGGAAAAAAAAGGACAACTACTACTACAAAGAGACGGAAGAGAAAACAAAGCTTCTTGAGAGCCAGGACTAATCTTCCATTTCATTGTTTCACAGAATGCCTGATTCACAACAGATGTTGAATTAACATTTAGCTGTTTGAAAATGTATTTGCTTTTAATATAAGTCTATTATCTTGTTTGTAAAATAGAAGAGCGGTTTTAAAGTTGGTGACTTTTCCCACATATATCTAACTTGCTTTCATTATGGCAAAATCACTCCATATGCATTTTAAAGACCTTGCTCAGTTTTCTTTCAGTGTTTCAACTGAAGAAGGTTAACTTATTTTCTTTTTAATAGGAAAAGACTATGATCCCTTTGAAAAAGATAATCTCTATCAGAAGGCAAACTGAAATTCGATTTCACACTAAAATCCAGTACACAATAAAAATGGAGCCAAAACTTGGTGTGAGCTTAATGAAAAGTCTTCTGCTGGAGAAGAAACAATTAATGAGCTTTCATGCAATTCAAGAGGATAATTCTCCCTGTAACTTATATTTCTCTCACTTATTCTCTCATCTTCAACCGTACAGATGGAGAGATTTAAAAAGCTAGACTGGAGGGCATGAAGTACATACTACCTTTCTAATTCTCCTTTTAACTTTAGCAAGGAAAAGGAAAAAGAATCTTACATTCAGAAATGTAAGATTTAAAGAACTATTTCAACCTTTTCTGGTTTTGAGATCCAGAAAGTGAGTCAAGTGGGTTTGAATCACAGCTGGTCATGCAGGTCATGCCAGTGTTTTCATCCTAACTCCATTTCAAGACTACTGTTTATTACCCTCGTGCTTCTTCACTAACAGAATATAACTGTTGTATTTTTTTAAACAGAATAGACATTTTCCGTTTTTTTTAAAACTACTTCAAGAGTATTAAAGTAATATCTTTCTCATTTATAGTAAAGATAAATCAGTAGAAACTTGCCATTCTCTCCTTGAATTAAACTGTATATTGTGGAAATCTCACAACTTAGCCAGGAGGGTAGCAATTTCTAAATGCACGTGAAATAACCTAAATGTCCATCAATGGATAAAGATGTGGTACATATACATCAAGGGATTTTATTCAGCTATAAAAAGGAATGAAATAACAAAATTTGCAGCAAAATGGATAGATCTAGAGCTTGTCATACTGAGTAAAGACAGAAAAAGACATATCAGGTGATATTGCTTATCTGTGGAATCTAAAAGTAAAAAATGGTACAAATAAAACCTATTTACAGAAACAAATTGAGTCACAGATGTAGAAAACAGACTAAAGTTTACCAAGGGAGAAAGGGAGGGCTGGATAAGTTAGGAGGTTGGGATTGATGTATATACACTATATATAAAATAGATAACTAATAAAGATGTACCATATAGCACAGGGAACTCAATTCTCTGTAATGACCTATATGGGAATAGAATCTAAAAAAGAGTGGATATATGTACATGTATAACGGACTCACTTTGCTGTACACCTGAAACTACACAATGCTGTAAATCAACTGTACTCCAATAAAAGTTAGTTTTAAAATGCACACACAATTCTTAAATGGAAATGAAAAAGCCAAGTGAGAGTAGGACCTATGAACAAAGCAGATACTTGGACAGCTGGTGACCATACACGTGAAAACTACAGTTATCTGAAGTGCAGAGACAGTTATCTGAAATGCAGAGACAGGTATCTGAGGAAGACAGTCTTTGAAACAGGAAGATTTAACCTCTTTAAGGTGGAGAAGGAAATGACAACCCACTCCAGTATTCTTGCCTGGGAAATCCCATGGACAGAGCAATCTGGCGGGCTACAGTCCATGGGATCGCAAAGACTCAGACACAACTTTGCGACTAAACAACCACCACCTCTTAAAGGACACAGATGTTTTTCTTTGAATGATTAGTACTGAAAACTCTTAATTAAGATATGTCCATGTACTTCCTGTTCTTAGCAAGCATCCTGGGTAAAATACAGTCTTCCTTAGACCGGACACCTTGCAGTTTCTCCGGGTCTGGATGAGTTCTCTATGGGGACTAGAGTCCAGAGAGAAAGTGGAATACAACATGATACATGCCTACCTCTCTCAAGTCACTACTGCGAACATTAAAACAACGTCTCCAATACCCGATGCCGGTAACATTTGCTTCTTTCTCCTAAGAGTAAAATGCAGCATGAAAAAATGACAATTTTACTGGCTGGATAATAAACCAATTGGGATTTTAGTTATTAATACAGTAACTGGCACATACCCAATAACTGTTTATTGAATAACTGATGGGGCTTGATAGACTTGCTACTCCATAGAGAGACACCTTGATAGAAAAGGAAATGAAAGCTTAAATCTGGAGGACAGTAATGTATTCACTTATTGATAGATATGTTTTAATATATATTTTTAAATGACAACTTATGCAATTATGTCATAAACTCCTAGAATGCATTTGCCAAGGTTCTTGGTCCTCTATTACTTGCCAGGCCTGACTCAGAAGGTGCTTCATACATGTTTATTTAATAAATGAACAGAAGAATGAATGAGCCTACTGATTGATTACCTAAATCCAGAGTCCACTGAATTTAAATGAATGTATAAGAATGCAGATGAAACTGAAAACTCTGAGATTTTATTTTTCTTTGTTTCATTCAGTAAATATTTATTAAAGACCACTATTTGCATAGAGTATTGAAGGAAGCAGCTCTCTCTCTCTCTCCTCCCTCCTTCTGGGGATTACATTCTAGTAGGTACAGAATTGGAGAAGGCAATGGCACCCCACTCCAGTACTCTTGCCTGGAAAATCCCATGGATGGAGGAGCCTAGTAGGCTGCAGTCCATGGAGTCGCTAAGAGTAGGACACGACTGAGCGACTTCACTTTCAATTTTTACTTTCATGCATTGGAGAAGGAAATGGCAACCCACTCCAGTGTTCTTTCTTGGAGAATCCCAGGGATGGGGGAGCCTGGTGGGCTGCCATCTATGGGGTCGCATAGTCAGACACGACTGAAGTGACTTAGCAGCAGCAGCAGGTACAGAATATAAAGGTATTAACAAAAATAATCCATTGTGGGAATTATTATAAAGGAAACAAGTTGTCTTCTATGACTGAGTGGAGCATGAGTTTATGGGAAACAGTTTTAAAATGAGCAGTCAGGGAAGCTCCCCTGCGGAGGAAGTGACATTTAAACCGAGTCTCCAGTTATAAGAAGAGTAGTGGGGAGCAGGTGTGAAGGTCCTAAAGAGTTTGGAACTAAAACAAGATCAGGTGGTTGAGGGATAATGAGCTGTAGACATGAGTCAAGCAAGGACAAGAAGGAAGATCACGCTAGGCCTAAGAGGTCAGGCATTTGACGCTATCCTGACCGCATCCCACATGGCTTTAATTAGGGAAGAGACAATGATGGTGACAATGATAGGAAGGATAGCAGCTACCATTTAATGAGCACAAGTCCATTATATATAAGGGATTGAATGAGAGACCTCATGCTAAACGTTCTAACATCATTAGTCATTTACTCTTCACATCAAACCACAGAAGCATAAATAATTACCCTTTCTGTTTACAGAAGAGGAAATTGAGTCTTGAAAGGTTTAGTTAATCTGCTCAAGATTGCAGCTAGTATATGTGACGTCATGTAGTTTCTGATGTGAAAATGGTTCTCGAAATGTTTTGTTGGAGAGGAGAGAGGATCAGGGAGGTCAGCTGGGCATTTGTGTGGTGGCTCAGGTGAACATGAGACTGTGGGTGTGAACATGAGAGTGTGGATGTGAATAGGTGGCGACAAGGAGGCAGAGGATTCTAGAAGGAACACACCTATTTGCTGATGGGTTTAGGTGGGGAATGAATAAGGGAGACTAGAATGGATGGTCTGCCATTCAATGACATAGCAAAGATCAGGGGAGAAACAGGTGTGAAACAGCCTGGCCCTGTTTTTTATGTGGTCAAGTGAGTAGAGAATCATGTCTATGTTTTTAAATGGTGAACAAAAGCTTTTAAAAGAGTAATATTTTGTGACACAAGAACACCATGTAAAATTCAAGTTTCAGGTTCCACAAATACTTGTTGGGAGACAGGCGTTCTCATCTGTTTATGTATTTCCTATGACTGCTTTTGAGTGACAATGGCACAATTGATAGGCTGCGTGGCCAAAAGTACTATCACGCCCTTTACGGAAGAATCTTGCAGACCCCAATTCTAGCGCAATATCCTATTTGGTAAGAGAAGATTAATGACATTTTGTCAATAAAACTTCGATCAGTGATTCTTTTTCCCCAAATAGAGTGGTAGTAATTGGAAAACTTTTGAATCCATTTGGTCTAAAGCCTATTTTCTACATTGCTAAACATTTTTAAATGCAAAAAAACCAACAAAAACCCACAAACAGTTTTAGGTAGACTTTTTAAAGACCTCTAAATAATGAGGACTCTATCGGACACTGCTGTTTTAAAGTGAGACTATTTATTTAGCTTGAGGCCAGTGATTTTAGCTCTAGTCGGGTTTTGTTATGACATATCTATATGTAAACTATAAATTATGCATCATTCATAAATCATACATAAAATACATTAAAAGCCAGCTGCCCAAGAAGCAAAAGTAGCTAATATTTCTTGACCAAATGGAAAAATTATTGACTCTAGGGCAGGAATAATTTGCCATTTCACCTGTCAGTTGCCTTGAAGACCATCTTTCTACAATTTCCTGTCCCTTAATGGATACAGTGTTACTTGAAACTCACAGCAGATCATTAGCAGTGTCTAAGTGCCCTCGTGTGGGCTCTGAATGGCTGTAAATTTGCTTCAGTTGCTCATAGGTGGGTTTGGTAATGCTGACTTAAAGGCAAACTCAGCTGTCTAAAAATGCAGATCTATGATGCTGTAGGATATTATAGTACAACATTTGCAACACACTTCTGTGATGTGAATAAATATGATAGGGAGAAAGAGTGCATGGTATTCAGAATTGTTCGTTATTACTTTTAAGTTATGGAAAGACCTAAAATAAACACATATTTTATTACTTATGGTTTAGCTACCAACTGAGGATTCAAAAGTAGTTTTAAAAGTCAGTGTTTTCTTTCTTATGTTGAGTGTCCTGTAATGTAAATAAAGGATATTTTCACAAAGTTACTCACGTATATTTCCAGATTAAAACCAAGGTCATAACAAGATCATTACTATGGTCAAGAAATAGTATCTATCAGGTTAAAAAAATGAATTCTGGAGATAAGACACTGAGTTCAAATCCTGCTGCTGACTTACAGTGAAGCCTTCGACCCCTTGGCTGTCTGCAAAGTCAAGCAATCCCTCTTAATTTCAAATTCCTCATCTGGAAAGTCAGGATAATAACAGTAATAGATACTAATTCAAAGGATTACATGAAGAAATGTAAAACGCTTAACTCAGTGCCTAGCACAAATGTTCAATTACAGTTATTTTGGAAAGATATATTCATGAATCCAGAAGTACTCTCTTTTGTGATCTTATGGGTTTTACACAGCTTCTTGGTAAATGCTTAGAGGAAGAATTGGTACCAGTTCCTTGCATAATATTCCCTATGATAAAATTCACCTGTTTGTCTCAGTGATATGGAGCAAACCTACAGGACTACACGTGCAAAGGTAAAGGTGTGAACAGGGACTGGAGGATGACCCAGTCTAGCATGAACCCTGTTGGGCCCCAAGACGTGCCTCCCTTAAAATGACTGAGGAGTCCACACTCAGGCTCCCCTCTGTGCGTGAGGGATGCTTATGTGGAAGAGGTGTGATTATGACTACAGGGGACACGGAACAACCCCAGGCTGGCGGCTCTGGGGTGGGAACTTCAAGAACAGCTGGCTGAACTTCGCTGGAGGTCCAGTGGTTACAGTCCACCTGCCAACGCAGGGGAACACAGGTTTGGTCCCTGGTCTGGGAAGGCCCCACATGCTATGGAGCAACTAAGCCAGGGCACCACAAGTACTGGGCCTGCGTGCCTACAGCCTGTGCTCCACAACAAGAGGAGCCACCAGAGCGAGAAGCCTGTGCTCGGCAAGTAAGAGTAGACCCTCCTCACTAGAACCAGAGAAAGCTTGTGTGTAGTAATGAAGACCCAGAGCAGCCAATACATAAACCACTTTTTTAATATAAAAAAGAACATACAGTTATTTCATAATCTCCTTCTGTTGCAGTCAGGCAAATCCCAATCACCTACATATGGTGGGGCCAGCTTTCACTGTGATCTCTGCACTTAACATCCAAGAGAAAACAGTCAATATAGTCCTCGGGAATTATCTCTAAAAAACACACACAGTCATTCCACAGGTCATGCTGAGCATATGTGGTGGCCTTTTGGAATATCCTACCAAGGGCACCAATTAAAGAGGATGTGTTTAGAACATGTGGCAGGCATAAACTTTGAGTAACAGATAAATCTGATGTTGTGAGTTGAGTCTAGCAATTTCTAGTCTAGCAATTTCTAGTATGTTGTCTCAAAGAGGACAAGAAGAATCTTCATGCTCCTGTGAGTTGCAGTTACATGAAGGGCACACAGTAGCCGAAGGTCACACTGAGAAATTTGAAAAGAATGCCTACATCGACATGGTAGGTTGGGGGTGAGAAAGGACACCAGCAAACTTTACAGATCTGGTTGCTACTCTCTGCATGGCAGCAAGGAATAAAAAGAGTGGGAGTAGGATTGGTATCGAATTGGAAGGAAGAAGAAACAGGGGCCTTTCCCTGGTGGTCCTGTGGCTAAGCGTTCATCTGCCAATATAGGGGATGTGGGTTTGATTCCTGTCTGGGAAGATCCTACATGCCATGGGCCAACTAAGCCCATGTGCCACGACTACTGAGCTTGTGCTCTTGAGCCTTGAGCAGCAACTGCTGAGTCCACATGCCGCAACCACTGAAGCCCATGGGCCCTGGAGCCCATGCTCTGTAACAAGAGAAGCCACCACAAGAAGCCCACGACCACAGCTAGATAAAGCCCACACACAGCAGTGAAGACTCAGACAGCTGAAAATAAATAAGCAAATACGTATATCTTAAAAATAAAAGAGAGAGAGAGAGCGAGGATGGGTGGCATCCAAGCCCGTCCCTCATCAGCTGTCACTTCAGGTACATTCAGAGTCCCATCCTCTGCATTCTGAAAGGGAAGAGTGGCCATGATATTCTGTGCTACCTCAAGTGGTTAGCTTCTCTGTGGTAGGCAGAAAAATGGTCCCCCCAAAATACCAGGTCTTAATTCCTGCAACCGCTAAATGATACCTTATTTGGAAAAAGGGTCATCACAGTTGCGATTTAAATGAAGGATCTTGTAATGGGAAATTTTTCCTGTATTATTAATATCTGGGTAAACATTAAATATATATAAATATTCATAAGTATCCTTATAAGAGGTAGGGAATGGTGAGCTTTTGTGCACCATGAGAAGAAAGTGATGTGAGGGCAGAAGCAAAGATTAAAGTGATGTGGTCACAAGCCAAGGGATGCCAGCAGCCACCAAAATATGGAAAAGGCAAGGAATGATTGTCCCCAAGAGCCTCCAGAGAGACTGCCAATACTGAGCTTGTGACACGATACCTGACTGAGTCTGGTCAAATTGATTTCATACTTCAAGGCTCCAGAACTGTGAGAAAACTAATTTCTCTTGTTTTAAGCCATCCATTTTGTGGTAGTTTGTTATGCCCACTCCAGGAAATTAATACAACATCATCACAAGTTTTACTGTCACTAATTACTACAGATTTCCTTGATTCTATTACTATAGATTTCCTTGATTCTACTCATTGTTTGCTTCTTCCTGAACTCATTCTCAGACATTACAAAATTATTATTTTCCTTTCTGTTCAGTTAGATTACACGGTGTGTGCCAGTGTACACACAATTTCGTTGGCTCATCTTCAGGATGCTATGTTATAGAAACAATGTATATCAGTCACCAGTGAAGTTCCCAAACTAATTATTTCTCTTCACAGAATAAATATTTATCAAATGGCATGCCAATTAAGTCAAGTAATTATACCCTTAAGAAATGCAGTTTTCAAATTCATTAGCTCAAAACTGTATACTACAGATGTTCAAGTTTTAATGTGTATCTATCTGGAAAATGATTCAGCTGAGTCACACAAAGAAGACAAAATATAATAAACTATTTGAATATTTATAACATTGTGTTTGTCTTTTACTGTTGGAGTTTATGTGCATAGAATCAAACTCAAAGAATAACTGAAATGAGTGATGAAATAATGTTGAGTTCTCCCAGGGAGTAAAAAGCTGCTCTGAGACATTCATGTGTGCACCAAAATGTAACTCAACTCCTTCACTGTTCCAAATGGTACCCTAGGGACCAGAAAAGGTACATTAAGCATCCCAGAGTATGTGTCACTAAGGAAGATGCTCTTGTACTGGTTCAATATTTCATCTGTGGGTACAGTAACACTGAAAAGCCATATTTCATAACATTTCCAAGAAGTCTGACTTTAAAATGACTATGTCTGCCTCTCTAGAATAGCTAACAGTTTCCTCTCCTGTAAAATGAAGGAGTTGGACCTGGGTATCTCTCTTCTATTTCTAATGTTCTATGCGAGGAAGATACCGATGCAGTGTGACTACCCTGGTATTTGGGGGAGTTAATCAAAGTTTCAAATGGACAGACCAGGTGGTGCCATGACTTAGCAAGGAAAGTAACCAGAATAAGTATCTGAGTATGGACAGTTCAAGTGCAGGGTTGTGACTAGTTTCTAGGTGCTTCTTTTATAGGATAAAGCCTTTTCTGTAATCTTCACAAAGACATAATATTTGTCATATACAAGTGTATATCTTCTGTTAATTTCATTCAGGCTACATCAAACGTGCTTTGAAACAATGAGCTGTGTAGTCACTTGGCATAATCTTGTCCTCGGTTGACATGTTTACTTATTTTTATCCAGCCAACATGAGCTCATTTCTCATGCTGGGTGGAATGTAAGCCTCACAAGTGCAAAAGCAGAGATCCAATTCTTTCACATCCTTAGAGATTATCTCATAAACCAAGGTTTTGTATAGAGCTCCAAGAGCTGCCTAACACTGAAGGCTTAGCTCTGCAGAGAAATACACAAAAAATTTGAATTTTCAGACAAAAACCGGAAAATAAAAAAACCCTGTGTTAAAAGAAGATGGAGTTTTGAAAGTTACATGAAATTTAAAAGTTTGAAATTTTATAGGAAATTTTAAAATATTGAAGGCAATGTTACTAATTTAAAGCTTTGGGGGATGAATAGCTAAAATGTCAAAGGTAAGTAAGATTTTTACATATTGTAGCATATTTGTATTCTTTTGAAATGACTTCTAAAAATGTTTTAAATCAAAGTTTGACCAACATCAGGTCATTTGAATGCCCATGTCTAAAAACAAGCCTCACTCACAGTTTGGCTTTTCTGTTTCAGGAAGTATCAACTTTATCAGAAGAGAAGTAAGAAGGATTCAGAGCCTCCTTTGCTTGCCGGCTTCTCCTGCCAACTTTGATCCAGGTGTTGCCTGATGTGCCCGTTTGATAGTGCAAAGATTAGAGATAAGCTTCAGGGTTGTGAAGGATGACGGTTTCTTCTATCTTCAAGTATTTTCTTGCATCTCAAGCAATTCTGCCCATCAGCTCCTCACACAGACAAATTTTGTTTTCTATGTGTCATTCTATTTGCATACCAAAATTATTTAAATATTAATGCAACTGGTAAATCTATAACTGTTGTTTTGATAAGCTCTAGTTTTAAAAACTTCAGCATACCAAAAAGCTATTGTATGCATATGTCATGTTTATATGTATATAATCTCCAATTCATGAAACTGCATGAACACTGGAAAAGGGAATTATTTTAAAAGCTCTTAAATATTTTAGTTCTCCTTCTAGCACCTTCTACAAAAACAAAGAAAGATAAAAACTACAATAGCCAACAAAGCAGAATAGAACAAACGCCAACCAAAAGAAAACCTTCTAGACTGTCCTCTAATATTCTGAATTACAATTCAGAGAAACCAAAGGTACTGAATTAATATTACAGAAACTGTTTCCTTGAAGTTATGAGGTATATGCAATATTCTATTTCCCGACCTATAAAATGAAGTGTTACTTTTTGGTAATGAATTACCTCTGACTTTCAAGCATCTTTACATTGTAGACTAGGTTCTCTTGCTAGCTATGTGACCTGGAGGGTGGTTATTTAACTTCTCTGTGCTTCAGTTTCCCCATTTATAAAATGGAGTTATATTAAGTATCAAGTGTCTTCCTCATATGGTTTCATGGAATCAGGCATATGTAAGCACCTCCATCTCCTTTGCTACAAAATCCTATGGACATTTTATACTATTTAATTACTGCCTGTGACCTAATTAGCATATAATCATATATTTATTCAATATGATACTATCATAATCATATTTCAAAGAGATTTTGAAATATTTTGACTCAATGATATAAAATATTTTGAAAAGCCTTCATCCAGGGAAGTTTTATTCCCATTATTATCTCCTATTTCTAATAAAACCCATCTACCCACAAGTCCTCAATATAACCAGTCATGTTTCTACTGCAGCCCAGTACTGCCTTAGCAAGTTCATATCTAGTTTCAGTTCAGTTCAGTTCAGTCGCTCAGTCGTGTCCGTCTTTGCGACCCCATGAATCACAGCACACCAGGCCTCCCTGTCCATCACCAACTCCCAGAGTTCTCTCAGACTCATGTCCATAGAGTCAGTGATGCCATCCAGCCGTCTCATCCTCTGTCGTCCCCTTCTCCCCCTGCCCCCAATCCCTCCCAGCATCAGGGTCTTTTCCAATCAGTCAACTC
>NW_011491028.1:2377046-2377210 GCF_000754665.1 Bison bison bison | reverse complement strand
CATAGTATTGGAGTTTCAGCTTCAGCATCAGTCCTTCCAATGAATACCAAGGACTGATTTCACTTAGGATGGACTGGTTGGATCTCCTTGAAGTCCTTCTCCAACACTACAGTTCAAAAGCATCAATTCTTTGGCACTCAGCTTTCTTCACAGTCCAACTCCTG
>NW_011491028.1:2348939-2376946 GCF_000754665.1 Bison bison bison | reverse complement strand
TGACCACTGGAAAAACCATAGCCTTGATTAGACGGACCTTTGTTGGCAAAGTAATGTCTCTGCTTTTGAATATACTATCTAGGTTGGTCATAACTTTCCTTTCAACATATCTAGTTTACTAGCTAACTAATAACCCAGAGTCTCTTTAGAGAATTTCCAAACCTCCTACTTTCATCAACTAAAATGAATATCTTTCCTTGTTGGTAAATACATGGATTTCAGAAAACTATTTGCTGGTGAGCCTTGTTTTTCTAATTTAGGTTTTAATTAATTTCCTCTCCACCTTATTCCATTATTTACATTCTTCTCCTCTGTGTTTGCAATACTTTCTAAGGAATAACATCAACATTTTAAATTATACATTTGTTGACTGCATTCTTTAGGTAATTAAGATGTTAACAAAGATAAGACTCAACTGGAGGCCTGGCGTCCTGCGATTCATGGGGTCGCAAAGAGTCGGACACGACTGAGCGACTGAACTGAACTGAACTGATGACCGTTTTAGCATTTCTCTGAATGTTTAATCAACCATTACACATATCACTAATTGAGATAAATTTTCATTTTCAGCTTTCATTTAAATGATGAAAATAATGGGGATAGATTTTTCCCTAGATAGATCCAATGCATATATATTAACACATAATGTTAACAAATATCTGAGTAACTATCAGTTTTTAATTTAGATGATTCCATTACAGTTATATAATTAATCTAAAAATACAATTAAAATTAAAATTGACTGTCATTCAGACACTGCAATCAGAAATCATTAAAAATGGCCTTAGGTGAGGTATTACTTCTAAATGATCACTAAAATAGAACTGAATTAAAATTTAAAAATAAAAAGCTTTAATTTCAAAAGGTTGTACATAAAAATGACAGGCTTTTAAAAAACACACTTGTGTCTTAGAATCTTCCAGGAATATAATTAAACCCAGCATACATTGACCAAGTCTTGCTGCAGGTACAGAGTAAAAGTGAACAGAAAATTGGGGAGTTCAGATAGAAATTTAAGTCCTCAACAGATTCTAATTCTACCACTTAACTGAAAAGTTCAACCCACCAATTACCAAGACCAATATCAGTAAGAACAACACATTGATATTTTGTGTCTGATCTTTGTGGCAGACAGTTTGATTATCAAATGTATAAAATAGGTAGTTTCACAAAAAATCAATGCCTTCACTTTGGTGCTAGGTGTCTTGCAAATAAAATAAATACAAAATCCCAAGAATGGAGTTGGCCCATGAGGAAATAAACAAGCAAACATGAAAAGAAGACACATTAAGCATGCTCCACTTTGAGTTGTTTGGCTACTTGCTGCTGCTAAGTTGCTTCAGTCGTGCCCGACTCTGTGCGACCCCATAATCGGAAGCCCACAAGGCTCCCCCGTCCCTGGGATTCTCCAGGCAAGAACACTGGAGTGGGTTGCCATTTCCTTCTCCAATGCATGAAAGTGAAAGTGAAGTTGCTCAGTCGTGTCCGATCTTAGCGACCCATGGACTTCAGCCTACCAGGCTCCTCCGTCCATGGGATTTTCCAGGCAAGAGTACTGGAGTGGGGTGCCATTGCCTTCTCTGGTTTGGCTACTTAGTTACATTCAATTTTGCATCCATTTCTCTTTTCATATGATTGATTTAGGGGTTACATTAAAAATATCAGTTCACCAAATGATGTGTTCTATTTGTCATCACAAAACCATCTAAACTGAATTAAATGTTTTACCATTTTGGTAAAACATCTCTTAACACATTTTCCGTAAGTGTTAAACTGGTACTTTCCCTATGTTCAGTTCCAAGTGGATGAGACCCATAGTAATTCATATAGCAAGTACCACTGTAAGGAAGTTTTCCCTCATTCAGTTCATTTCAGTCACTCAGTTGTGTCTGACTCTTTGTGACCCCATTATGGAAAGAACCCCATCTTTCCTTCATTATGTGACACTAATTAGCTCATATAGTAAAAGGTTCCATTTTAGTAATCTTGATACACACAGCTAATTGGGTTGGTAAATTCTGTCATATTTTATAAGCAAAGCTGTCATTGGATATAGTCGGTTTTTTGACAGTGCTTTTAATATTCAGTTGGTAAAACCACAGAAAAAAAATTTTTTTTTCAAATGTCTTACCACTGATATAGTTCAATTGCTATTTATTATTTTTTCTATAGTGAACTTCATTAATGAAATGTTCCACCATTTAGCTTCTCATTGTTAAAGGCAGAGACATTGATTGCATACATGGAAACTTGACAGAGCCAATAGGAGCATTGTTATTTATTTTAACTTAATGCTAAGTATGTCCCTAATTTTCTCTTTGAGAGCTCATACATTAATTCTGTGGCACTTTTTAAGAGCTGTATAATCCTAAGTATTTAATCCTGTGATCATGTTTATCTTTGAATAACAGTCATCATCCCCCCACCACTTCTACTGTCATAACCATCATGTTTCCATGGAAACTGGAGAAAGAATGAAAAGGTAAAACACCTCCATTTTAGTTCTAAGTTGACAGTGTAGTTTTTATTAGGAGCCTCAATTACTCAGACTATAAGAATACAGAGAGTGGTTTCATAAATTATACAGAATAATAGTTGATCTTTTATAAATTAGACACCATGCTTCTAGCTAAAGGAGCTTAACCCTTTCTGTTGAGAATTAATTATTTGAAGAAGACATTTGGGGGAGTTTTTTTTTCCTTCTTCTTTACATTTTATTGTATTGCTTGAATTTTCTATTACCATGTAAAATAAAATAAGCAAAAACTAAAATATTCTTTACAAATAACTAGTTATTTGTTATACATAAATGTATCTTAATCTTTAGTGCTGCTGCTGCTAAGTCACTTCAGTTGTGTCCAACTCTGTGTGATCCCATAGACGGCAGCCCACCAGGCTCTGCCATCTCTGGGATTCTCTAGGCAAGAACACTGGAGTGGGTTGCCATTTCCTTCTCCAATGCATGAAAGTGAAAAGGGAAAGTGAAGTCGCTCAGTCGTGTCCGACTCTTAGCAACCCTATGGACTGCAGCCTTCCAGGCTCCTCCGTCCATGGGATTTTCCAGGCAAGAGTACTGGAGTGGGGTGCCATTGCCTTCTCCTAATCTTTACTAAATATCATCAATCACATACAGCAAAGTTTTAGATACATATTTACAATTTAAAAAATTTTTAATGTACAAAGGAGGATTTAGAGATGTTTTATAATTATAAAATCTCTTTGGGGCTTTGTCCAAAGCATTGATTACTTCCTACATTTTGCTGCTCTAAAAATAACCATAAATTAAAAGAAGTAACCAATTTTAACTTAAATATAAGTTAACTGCCATTTGAACCACTGAAGAGATGCAGAGGAAATTGGTTATAATGCTTGCTTCCAACAAGGAAGATTTACTTCTTGCTCTGTACATATTTTAAATTATTTGATTTTTTTAAATATAGGTATTAGTTACTTAAAGAGAAATGCAGTCTCTTGAAATAAATGTTCTTGCTAATAAAAAGTCTTCAACAGTATGTTAACCATGAACTTCCAGATGTTCAAGGTGGATTTAGAAAGGGCAGAGGAACCAGAGATCAAAATGGAAACAAAGATCTAAATGTTGGATCACTGAAAAAGTGAGAGAGTTCCAGAAAACATCTACTTTTGCTTTATTGACTATGCCAAAGGCTTTGACTGTGTGGATCATAACAACTGAAAAATTCTTAAAGAGATGGGAATACCAGACCACATGACCTGCCTCCTAAGAAATCTGTATGCAGGTCAAGAAGCAACAGTTAGAAGTGGACATGGAACAACAGACTGGTTCCAAATCAGGAAAGGAGTATGTCAAGGCTGTAAATCGTCACATTGCTTATTTTATTTATATGCAGAGTACATCATGAGAAATGATGGACTGGATGAAGCACAAGCTGGAATCAAGATTGCTTGGAGAAATATCAATAACCTCAGATATGCAGATGACACACCCTTATGGCAGAAAGTGAAGAGGAACTAAAAAGCCTCTTGATGAAAAGTGAAAGTGGAGAGTGAAAAAAGTTGGCTTAAAGCTCAACATTCAGAAAATGAAGATCATGGCATCTGGTCCCATCACTTCATGGCAAATAGATGGGGAAACAATGGAAATAGTGACAGATTTTATTTTTTTGGTCTCAAAAATCACGACAGATGGTGACTGAACCCATGAAATTAAAAGACACTTGCTTCTTGGAAGAAAAGCTATGACCAACCTAAAAGCATATTAAAAAGCAGAGACATTACTTTGCCAACAAAAGGCCATCTAGTCAAAGCTATGCTTTTTCCAGTAGTCGTGTATAGATGTGAGAATTGGACTATTAAGAAAGCTGCGTGATGAAGAATTGATGCTTTTGAAATGTGGTGTTGGAGAAGACTCTTGAGAGTCCCTTGGACTGCAAGGAGATCCAACCAGTCCATCCTAAAGGAGATCAGTCCTGAGTGTTCATTGGAAGGACTGATGTGGAAGCTGAAACTCCAATACTTTGGCCACCTGATGCGAAGAACTGACTCATCTGAGAAGACCCTGATGCTGGGAAAGATTGAAGGTGGGAGGAGAAAGGGATGACAGGGGATGACATGGTTGGATGGCATCACCAAGTCAATGGGCATGAGTTTGAGTAAACTCCGGGTGTTGGTGATGGACACGGAGGCCTGGCATGCTGCAGTCCATGGGGTCGCAGAGTGGGACATGGCTGAGCGACTGACCTGACCTGAACTGAAAATAGAAAGTCATGGAATTAAAAGCGGTTTAAGCAGTTGAGTGAAGTATTAGGATTTTACTATGTGGCTTTTCACAGAGAAAATAGACAGCTTCTTTTGCTTTGCCCACAACAGAAATGAGAGGCATTTTCTAAAGTGGGGCATTTTTCCTCAGTGTTTTCTCTACAGAGAGAGAGAACCGGACAAATAACTGAGAACATGATGCATGTGTTTCTCCTAGAGAAATTGCTGGAAATCACCCTTAACTGTTGGTGCTTCCTGCTCACTAAAGGATTACAGGCTAAAATCAAAAAACTTTGAAGTTCATTACAACAACAAAATTAAATCTTGGCAAAGACTGAAATAAGTGGAAACATAAGTGACATGGATATTGTAAAGCTTTTGCCCTAATCAACTGATAGGGAAGCTGTTTGGGTAAAAGTTAAAAAGAAAAAAAAAAATCTGTGGCTTATTATGTTTTCTAAAACAATGCTGTGGTCTTGGTCTCCTTAAAACCTAAAAGAAGAAAATACCTAATTCAAAATAACTTTGACATCCAAACAAATACATAATTTTTTTTATACAAATATTGAGTATCTTGGCAAGCCACCAACTCTATGAAGCCTCTTTTATTTATTGGCCTCTGGAAAATTTTATTTTAATTTATTTGGTATTACAAGCTAAGTTCTCATCTTTGACTTCCTCCTAAAATAATAAAAAGTCCCTTTGAGCTATGAACTTAGATAAAAATCTTGATGTGAATATTATTCTTAAGGAATCATATATCTTGTTTCTAATAATGTGCTACTATCCTAGAATAAGATGGGAATGGTGAAGATTATATAGAGCATGTTGTGAGTTAAATAATGTGCTTATTACAAAAATGATTCACATACTTTTTCTACTAAGATCTTGAAGCAAACAGACCTAGTAGCAGTAACCACTCTGATCACCGTTTCCAGCTAAGAGGAACCATGATTCCTTGAGAAAAGGCTGATTTCAGGTTCAGAGGAGGAAATGCACACAAAGAATGGGGGCGTTTTGTCATTCAGAAACCAAGGGAGCTCTTTGCAAGTAATGGACTGTTGAAGAGGAAACAAGGACTCACCTTGATGCGCTCAATTTATAAAAATCTACAAATTCATAATGCTACCAAAAAAAAGATAGGGGGAAAAAAAAACACCTCATTTCTCACTAACAGCTAACTAAAGCACCATTTACTTACTCTGGAAATTGGTGATTAATGGGGAAAGAATAAAAAGCATTTGTCCTGCCTGTCTTGAATGAATAGTATGAGGGTAAGCAGTCTATCAAAATCTTAACTGACGATGGAGAGGGTTTGGGGGAATTCTAGTTAATAGATATTGAAAGAATGATGAATTGGATAATGATCATATAAAAAGCTTAATGATATAATTGATTCAGACAGTGATCATTATTGGTATCAAACCATTTTAAAAAAAGTAGATAGGAAACATGACCATGAAAGGATTAAGCTATCACCTCCAAATCCACTATTTCAATTTCAAGTAGCTGAAAGTCAAAATGTGGCTGGTTAGGCCCTGTTTGCCTTCTGTTATAATGCAATATTGAAGTACACTGAACCTCCTATGAAGTTTTCTTACCACAAAATGTTGATCATGAATCTAATTTAGGTTTGATGATCCTTTATAACAGAGGATATAGAGATACAAGGTGGATGATGCCATTTATAAATGATAAGACAAACCTGAAATGTGGGAGCTGTACCAGAAAAACTGATTCATTTCTTCAACAAGCTAATGGAGTTATTAAGAGTCTCTTCTAGATCAAAAGGACTTAAGAGACATAACCAATATTCAGTGGATGGGATCTGTTTTGATCCCAAATCGAACAAACCATTAAAAAGAGATTTTTGAGAAAATTCAGGAAAAATGAATAATGCCTAGATGTTGCTTTTGTTAGATGTAATGATACTATGGTTATGTAAAAGTCCTTATTTTTAGAAGCTACATATGGAAGTAGAGGGAGTGATATAACGTTAGTGATTTGGTTAAAATATTTCAGTAAAAAATGAAACAAGGATTTGATGAAACTGGTGGAATAAGATTGATAATTGTTGAATCTGGGTAATGTTTTTAAGGGGAAGATTTCATTGCACTACCCTCTCTGATTGAAAAAGTGGGTAATAACAAGTCCCAAGAATTTATCTTATGAAAATATGTATGTGAAAGTTGGGATCTAAAAGTATACAGATCTGTTTTGGCAGCAGACATCTGGTGGCTAGTGTGAATCCCTGTTTAACCATTTACAAGTTACATGACCTTCGGATTAATCTTTCTAGGCCTCAGTTTCTTTATCTATAAAATCAGGGAAAATAAGAATATTTGCTTCATAAAATTGTTGTCAGGATTACATAAGAATTCATGTAAAACCTAGGATTTAAGTGCTTAAAAAATGTGAGCTATTATTGTCATTATCACTATATTTATAGTTATTAAAAATAGAAGAACAGGATAATCATGTAACTAGAATATTTCAGCATTAATAAAGTGAAGTCACTCAGTTTTCTCTAACTCTTCATGACCCCATGGACTGTATAGCCTACCAGGCTCCTCCATTCACAGGATTTTCCAGGCAAGAGTACTAGAATGGGTTGCCATTTCCTTCTCCATCAGCATTAATGAAGTGGTTTCAAATACCAAAAGCACATGAAAAGATGCTCAACATCATTAATTATTAGAGAAATTCAAATAAAAACAACAATGAGGTATCACCTCACACCAGTCAGGATGACCATAATCAAAAGATCTACAAACAATACATGCTGGAGAGAGTGTGGAGAAAAGGGAACCCTCCTGCACTTACACTGGTAGGAGTGTAAACTGATACAGCTTCTCTGGAGAACAGTATGGAGGTTCCTTAAAAGACTAAAAGTAGAACGACCATATGATCCAACAGTCCTGCTCCTGGGCATATACCCAGAAAAAAAAACAAACATAATTTGAAAAGATACATGCACTCCAATATTCACTGAAGCACTACTTGCAATAACAGCTAGGACATGGATACAACCTAAATGTCCGTCAACAGATGAATGGAAAATGATATCACTTATATGTGGAATCTTAAAGTGTATAAATTTACAAAACAGATGTACAGATGTGGAAAACAAACTTATGAGTACTAAGGGGGAAAGGTAGAAGGAGGGGTAAACTGGGAGATTGGGGTATACACACTGCTATGTATAAATCAGAGAAGGCGATGGCACCCCACTCCAGTACTCTTGCCTGGAAAATCCCAGGGACGGGGGAGCCTGGTAGGCTGCAGTCCATGGGGTCATGAAGAGTCGGACACCATTGAACGACTTCGCTTTCACTTTTCACTTTCATGCGCTGAAGAAGGAAATGGCAACCCACTCCAGTGTTCTTGCCTGGAGAATCCCAGGGACAGGGGAGCCTGGTGGGCTGCCGTCTATGGGGTTGCACAGAGTCGGATACGACTGAAGCGACTTAGCAGCAGCAGCAGCATGTATAAAATAGATAAGAACCTGCTGTATAGCACAGGGAACTCTACTTAGTAGTCTATAATGACCTATATGGGAAAGGAATCTACACAAGTCTGAATTATAACCGATTCACTTTGATATACAGCAGAAACTAACACAACGTTGTAAATCAACTACACTCCAATAAAAAGTAATTAAATATACACATTCTGATTTAATAGAATATATTTACATTTCTAGATTCTGGAGGATTTGGGTTGTTTTAATTACTTGAACATTTTAGTTAATCGGTATTTATTTTGTAAAAATTATATGTAAAAGTTGTTAATTTAAAAAATAGAATGAAGTACTGAAAATAAATAAGGCTTTGTCTTACAGTTCAGAAAAGTATGATACTCCCGGTCCTCACTATCATTAGTATCCACACAACAATACTTGTTTGAACTATTTGAACCTTCTAATTGCTAAGATTTTTCACAAATAGGAGCTTATACTGTGTGTGTGCTGAGGTGCTCAGCCGTGCCTGAGTCTTTCGAAACTCCAGGGACTGCAGCTTGCCAAGCTCCTCTGCCCATGAAATTTTCCAGGCAAGGATACTGGAGTAGGGTGCCATTTCCTCCTCCAGGGGATTTTCCTGATCCAGGGATTGAACTCTTGTCTCTTCCATCTCCTGCACTGGCAGGTGTTCTTTACCACTAGCTCCACTATTGTTTATGTCTTTAACAAAGGCAGAGATAAACTCACATTTATAAGCATCTGTGGTGATTACAAGATTATTAAAGCTTTCAAAATCTGAAGGTAGCTTAAGAATATAAATGAGTGTACTCATTAAAGAAGTGACTCTAAAAAGCTGGCAAACAGTCCCCAAAGGCAGGATAACTTTATTTTTTGCTTTTGTTTCATCTGTAAACATAAGACTCCAAATGTTACAACCTAATCAGGGTCATTCTTTTGAAATGCAGGCAAAAGCTTGGGATCAATTAATATTGATAACTGGTAAATGGAAGTCAGTCCACTAGGACCTGAGGGGTTTGAGAGAATGAGTAAAATTCTTCATCTTCTTCAGCCCCCTTCCTCCCTGACCCAGGCACAAATGTATGCCTCCAAGGGGACAGAGGGAGAACTGATAAGGACAAAGGAAGTTTTAAGTTATACTTTATCAAAACTTTGTCAGCAACCATATCACATAGCACCATAGAGAACAGAACCCATAGAGATTTACAAACAAATCTACGTAAGTTAAATGTTCCCTTGGCGCAAAACATTTCTGTAATTGTTTATACAGAAAAATACTTGGTAAAAATAATTAAAATCCTTAGGTTGATATTGATGTCCCTTCTAAAAGCTCATATAGCATTCTATACTTCCTGACCTCTTATTAAATAACACCACAATCAATAATATAATTGGCTGCATTTATTCGATTTTAAGTTTCTCAGGAAGAGAACATATCTGTTTTGTATTCTCTTTGCTGAGTACATGTCTGGCATATTTGAACTTAAAAAATGTTGACTTAAGTCTTCACAATAATGATGTACTGTCCTCTGATATGGAAATGACTACACAGGCATTTGTATTTGTTTTGCATACTGACAGATGTGTCCCTTGCCCCTGTCTCTTTTGTCTGCTTGAATTCAATTGCATGCATTATTAAGGTACTTAATTGACCAAGGGGTGTGATCTGTAGCCACTAGGTAAGTCTAACTGTTCAAGGCACACAATAAATAACATATTTTTTTAAAAAGTAAATTGAAAGTATAATGAATACTACAACTGAATTGGGAGGGAGGCGTTTATATTGATTTATTAGAATCCAAACCTTTTTGACTACAGTCATATAAAGAAATACATTTTTTATCATATCATCTCTTACACACAGGGAAATATAAATCGATACTACTGTATGTGATACACCTGAAATAATAAAAATGTTGGCCGTGGTACACTGCATGAACTTTACAATCCCCAGAGGTTTGTAACTCAGAGTTTGAACCATACTACAAAGGTTTATTATTTTATAATAATCCCAGAAGTCAACTATTTTAAATTATTATTCTCCTTGGGATCTTTTTAACAATCCCAGAGACTATGTATTTTCTTAGTTCTTGCTAACTTTCTTTTCTTGCACAGAAATTTGAACATTCCGTGCATTTCAAATGTCTACCTTCTGCATTTGAGGATGTACAGATGCCAGCACCTTGTAGACTGACATGGCTATGTCTCTCTAATTATTTCTGGCTCTTTCATTAGTCGGCAGGGAGTCAAATTGACCAGTATTTGGCTCTTGAAAGCACTTGGGATAGTAATCATGTCAGTGGGCAGAAGGAGGACAATATAGCATTGTGTTGGCAGGATCTATTGTTTGTGATTACCACAAAGGTGGAATTTAAGAATGCTGTGCCCTTAATTTCTAAAAGTTAATGAAACCACGTCGACAGAACTTGTAAGGTAAAAACACTGCTATTTGAAGGGACTGTCTAATCTGTGACTTCTAGTTCTCAAAATCACTTCTTTTTTTGCCTGCAACACATTATTCTCTTTTGTAGTACATTCAATTTCACAATACAAGCTTATATTTTATTACCAGTGTAATATCAGTTCTCTATTATAAATATTAGTTTTGCCTAAAATCTGTTTTTGTGGTTTTTTGTCTTAATACAATGCCATGTTTTACCATTACAACCTGACGGGTTGTATGAATGGAAAGAATATTCATTGTATTATATACACAAAGTAATTACATTTGAGACTATTAGAGTGACTTAGCAACTAATGTGAGAAATGTCAGTCAACAATGTGTGGAACAAAATGAGACTGTATATTTTCCCAGCTTTGGCAAATTTACCAACTCTACCACCTCAAAACAACAGTTTTAGCATTCTGGTAAGCCAAGTTCTCCCAATGAATTGATTGTCCCATTATGCTTAAAAGTCTGCTTCTTTGAAGGAGTAAATATAATTTTTAAAAATAGTTAGTATTAAGCAGGAATGAGGAAATCTTAACTGAACATGGGCAAATTACTTTCTAGAATTTGTATTCTGGCAACTGAATTAAGTAAACTTTGGCCAACTCTATGCTTCTAGAATTCAATCTTGTCTGATGCCAACTGTGACACTTTTATTGCACCTAAGCTTTTCTCCTAGAAGTGAAACTATGGGAAAGTGAGGCTCATTTTCAACATCAGATTAAATTCTGTACTCTGACACTAATACAATTTTAGAGTATAAAAATTTTTGTATTTCGTATCTCCCATAATTTTGTATTTATTTGTCTTCTCTTTATACCAATGGTTCTCAACCAGGGAAGATTCTGTTCTCCCTCCACACCCTGGTTGCCCTGGAAAATATTTTACAAAGTCTACCAAGTGGCACTAGGGGCAAAGAACCCGGCTGCCAACGCAGGAGACATAAGAGACTCAGGTTCAATCCCTGGGTTGGGAAGATCCCCTGGGAAAGGGAACAGCAACCTACTCCATTATTCTTGCTTGGACAATCCCATGGAAAGAGAAGCCTGATAGGCTATGGTCCACAGGGTCCCAAAGAGTCAGACACAACTGAAGCGACTTAGCATGCACCAACAGTTTTGATTGTCATGACTTGAATGGTGGGTGTATGATACTGGCACCTAATGATTTAATCTGTGGGAAATATATATTTGGTCTTTGTCCCTGGTTCCTGGCACATAGCTCCTAAAACCCTTGGAATCCCTGGAGTGGTCAGTGCCTCTTTGGCATACTAATGAGATGGTGGCCCTGAGATAGTTTCAGGATGGGGGCTGGTCACGAGAAAGAGCAAAGCATGATTAGAGTGTTAGAACTTTCAGCTCTACCCCCAACCTCTGGAGAGGGGTTAGGAACTTGAAGTTGCCCAAATCATAGGAACCAATCATTTAATCAGTTCTGCCAACACAGTGAAGTCTGTCTACATAATAAGAACCTCTAAATAATGGGATTAGGAGATCTTCAGGGTAAGTCATGTACTCTTCTTGTTCACATCATCACTCAAAAAAACACCATCGGTCATTTGGTTATAAAGGTGTCATCCTTTCAATGGTCCTTTTTTTTTTTTTTTAAATCTCAAGGCAACTTTTTGGATCCTATTTGAAAGGAATTGTTAGACACACTAAAACATATTCTTTACGTTAATGTAACTGTTCATGTAATATAATAAAGTTAAGAGGCTTAAGAGTAAAAACCAGGAGCCCCATCCAGAGGAGTGTCCAAAATAACCTGCTTACCAGCATGGTGAACAAGAGACTTGATTTGGAAGAGGAAAATAATTTTCAGTAAAATATATGTTTAACTAAATTGTGACATTTTGATAGGCAAATGTTACTAGCACAATAAACACTTAAAAAAATAAAGCAGGACCATTTTAAACAAAAAAACTTAGAAAAACTGATGGGGAATTTCCCTATGAATCATACTTTCCAAGTCTTTAAACAGAAAGTGATTTTGAAATTAATCATTTTAGGAAGCTGCTTTATCCACTTTGTAAGACTATCAGAATGATTACTTTTCAATATGCTCAATCAGTAACTTACCTAGGTTGTCTAAAATGTTTGAACTGTTTCTGAGTATCAGAGTAATAGGCTGGCTTCCTGAAGTAATTAATAAAGTTGATAAAGTTGACTAGTGTTTCCAATTTATGCATTGGAGGAAACTGGTGTGATATACACAAATGTCTGTGAGCAACAGTCATGCTTCACTTTTATGATATCTCATCTTTCTCAAATAACAATTTAAAGATGTAAACTAACATGGTGTATTATGTTCATTGTATCAAAATGACTTATGCTGCCATTTTAATTCATTATTTAAAAGTCCTTTCTTTCTAAAAGGATTCATGGGGGGAAATGTTGGTATAACATTTCCAGTTTCAGAGGCACTCTATAATTTTCTAATGGCATTTTATTGAAAGATAGACTGGCTTATTATCATATCTAAATGTCACATTGGCAAGAGAAAATTGTATGTATAATGATGAAAATGGAAACTGTTCTGTTTCTAAAAGCTAATTTACTGAACTACAATCAGTTATCAAAACATAATTCAAGCAAAACTGTATGATTTTTTAAATATTTCGAGTAAATTAAGCATTAACAAAACTTGCAGATTCTAGGAGGAAGGAGATATAAATGACTTAGTGACTTCTTTTAAAATATAGATCCACAAAGTATTCTAGCATCCCTAAGAATCTGTTTTTCTATTGACAGTCACAAAGATGTCTGTATTATTAATTTAGAAAACCCCAAAAGTAAAAATATTATTTATTTAAAAGGGAATTACATTTCTAAAAGAATGGCTGTTAACTTCCACATTCTAAGCATTTGAACTAAAAGAATTTCAAAATGATCATTTTTACAGACTAGAAAACAGGTCCAGAGGTGCTAGTTAGGTTCTAGACCTTGTGACCAGTGTCACATGGAGAAGTTGGTGTCAGTGCTGTAACTAAGGCCCAGGTCTCCCAACTCCAAGGAAATATTCCTCTTGCTATGTGAGCATGATCTTGCCAGAGGGACCTCTTTCACCACTGAGCACCAGGCTTGCTCTTACTAGGTTCAAAGGTTTTTCCCCTCTACTATGGTCCAATATTGAATATAAAGCAGGATTATTAATTATGTTATAGAATTATGCTATATGCCATCTTGGGCTTCCCTGGCTCAGACAGTGAAGAATCCACCTACAGTGCTGGAGATCCTGGTTCGATCCCTGGGTTGGGAAGATTCCCTGGAGCAGGGCATGGCAACCCCCTCCAGTATTCTTGCCTGGAGAATCTTCATGGACAGAGGAGCCTGGAGGGCTACAGTCCATGGGGTGGCAAAGAGTCAGACACAACTTTATATTAACTCCACGGAGAGGGACCCCCTTCACTGAAGAATAAAAGATATTCTGGTCATATATTATTATTTTTCAATGGAAACTACTGAGAATGCAAAGGGATCTATTACTAATACTATTGATAGACATTATTCTTTTTGCTTTTTAAAAGGTATACATCACAACAGATTCTATAATGTAACAAAACATAACAAAAAGACAGGAGCACTGGGATGCTCTCTTTTCCCTTGAAGTTTGGGGCTCTGGAAAGGCTGATCTAATTGCCATATGGGACCAAAATATCCTTAGAATTTAAAGAGCTCCTGATGTTTAGAAAGTAATTTCCAGTTGTTGTTATGTACTATGACAACAGTGGAAAGCAATCAGCTTTCCTTTTCAGAAGAAAACATAGTCAATAATGAAATGCTTGTCTGCATCCACCAAGCAAGTCAGCAGCACTAGATTTTCAATTCTCTTTAGGTCTCTGCTGTCAATTAGAAAATATTGCATGCAAGG
Organism: Bison bison bison; assembly: GCF_000754665.1. Lineage (NCBI taxonomy): Eukaryota > Metazoa > Chordata > Mammalia > Artiodactyla > Bovidae > Bison > Bison bison. Next base: position 2,362,412 of record NW_011491028.1, on the reverse strand, counting down.
ACATACTGAGATCCACCTTCATAAAGCCTGGTGACCTAGGAATCTTAAAGATAAGCAAAATGGAGAAGAAATTAGCAAATGGAGAGTTGAAACAGAAATAAAAATACTTCTACCCAAGGCAAAGTAGTTTTATCCTTAAAATAACTTTTTTTTTGAAGTCAGTCATACTGCACTTGAAAAACTTTGATGCTGTTTGTAATCACAAGTCACACTAAAGTCTTAATCTGCTTGCACTGGTGCCCTTAGAAACTCATTTATACTTCTTTCCAGGCAGATTACATGTACTAGCCTTTGAAAAGTAAACAGCCCTTGTACAGCTGAAAGGCCACTTATTAGTTCAGGGCCAACTGCCACAAATTTTTAAAACCTCCTATACTTTGTCCTGCTATAAAAAAGAAAACAAATTTTATTGCCCAGAGAATGGGGTTGTCTTCTAACTTATTCAACCCAAGAAGTGGTCAGCAAATTCTAATTCTGGTTTGAGGGCCATTTCATAATGCCATTCTTAGTGTTCTTTCCATTTAATTGGCATATAGTTCCCTGTTTGGAACAGGATATTACTCACTTGAATTCTTTCCATAGGGGGAAAAACAATTTTCCAGGCTCATTTCCTTGAGAATTGCTTAGATCAAGACCAAGTTGGTTGAAATAAATTGTTGATAAGATTGTGAGAATACTAAGATCTTTACTCTGAAATGCTTGGCAGAAAAACACTAATAAGAAAGTCCAAAATTTCAAAGTCAGAGCGTTCAAAAGAGCAACCCCATGTGCATTTGATTGTGCATTTAAAATCTAATGTTTGTTAGATGCTAGACGACTCTGGGGCATTGGGGAAGACGTTACTGAACAATACAGACCTCTGTTCTGATTTGCATAGCCTTGTGTGTTTTGAGATGCATTTGATGAGTGAATTTTCAAAGGTCTGAGCAACAACGGCAGTTCCCTCTGTGAGCCACAGAGCTCCGAGCAACCTCCCCCTGACAAGCAGAGTGCGCAACGGAAGGGCTGTCCCTGCGAATGAAACGTGACATGAGAACGTCTTTTCCTGTTGTCAAGTTGTGTCAGACAACAAGGCTCGGCGCCAAAAGTAATCCTGAAAATATCACTAAAATGTTCCTTGTAAATAGAGTGGAGCTTTAAATCAGTGAGGACCAATTATAGAAATGGGAATAAAATATTTATGTGGACTACATCAAAAGGTCCATATGTTGGCAATACCCTCTACAGTTATTGAGTCAGGGAAAGTGACTGTGGCACTTCGTTGGTTCCACAGTAATCAGCCAGTCAACCTTGGTACATCTACTGTTTCATGCATCACTTTTTCTGGGAGATGATGGTACAGGTCGGGCCTTGTAGACTAGCCCTACTTCTGGCTCGCTACCACAGTTTCGTCTTTCTTGCTTTAACTTTTCTTTTTGTATTACATGCATCTATGATGGCAGTCCTTTTTTTGGCACAAGGTAGAGAATAAATGAGCATTTTGCATTGAGGTACATGGTGCCTCTCTTTTCTCTCTATGCTCATGTTATCTCTGGAGGAGAAGGGACTTGGTTGCAAATTTATGCTAGGGTATTAGGAAAAAATGTTTAGTTCTTCTTAGGAGAATCTTTAATTTTTACATTTCTTTAGAGTGAGGACAATATTTAAAACTAAAGAAATACTACATAATGTGAGATAGAAAAGTGAAAACCTAAATGTGTCCACTTGAATAGACATTTAGGTTGCTTTCAGGGCCTGGAAGACTGGATAAAGAAGATGTGGTACATACGTACAATGGGTGATTACTCAGTCATAAAAAGAATGAAATAATGCCGTTTGCAGCCACGTGGATGGACTGAGAGATTGCCACACTGATGAAGTAAGTCAGGCAAAGACATATCATATGACACTGCTTATATGTGGACTCTAAGAAAAATGGAACAAATGAACCTATTTACAAACAAGAAACAGAGTCACAGGTGCAGAAAACAAACTTAGAGTTACCAAGAGGGAAAGGAGGGAGGGATACATTGGGAGATTGGCATTGACATACACACACTACTATACATAAAATAGATAATTAATAAGAACCTACTGTACAGCACTGCTGCTAAGCTGCTAAGTTGCTTCAGTCGTGTTTGACTCTGTGCGACCCCGTAGACGGCAGCCCACCAGGCTCCCCCATCCCTGGGATTCTCTAGGCAAGAACACTGGAGTGGGTTGCCATTTCCTTCTCCAATGCATGAAAGTGAAAAGTCAAAGTGAAGTCGCTCAGCTGTGTCCTACTCTTAGATTTTGTTCTCCTGGCAGTCAATGGAATAAAAATTATTTCCTTTATTTTTCTTTCTTCTGATTTTGATCATTTCTTTTGGCCACCATACGATTTGATCTGAGACCTGTTTTTGCAACTACTTAAATCAAAACATGCATACTGTACAGCACAGAGAATGCTAATCAGTACTCTGTAATGACCTATATGGGAACAGAATCTATGAAAGAGTGGATATATGGATAATTGATTCACTTCACTGTACAGCAGAAACTTAACACAACATTATAAATCAGCCATACTCCAATAAAATTAATTCCCCAAATTAAAAAACATCACTTCACAAAGTGGTACAAACCTTACCCAGGGTGAGAGTCTGACTTTTTTTTTGAAGTTCTACTTCTGTCTAGGAAACTTAAAAGGACCTGAGACCCTCTCACCCAGTATTGAACTCCCTCAGTCTTTTATTTTTTTAATGCCAGGTGGCATGATGGATCTCAGTTCCCTGATCAGGGATGGAACCCAGGCCCCCTGCATGGAGAGCGCTGAGTCGTAACCAATGGACCACCAGGGAAGTCCCTCCCTCAGTCTAATACTCTCTCCTCCTTCGCTGGGTTTAACATGCTTTATTTCTCTTTCTCTCAACAATGATGATCCATAATAATCACTACACATTGTTAGCTATTTTACTTGAAATTCTTTATAATTCCATATAAGTTTATTGATTCTTACTTCTTCAAATCAGATTCATTTTGAGTCCATTTAGGGGACTCAATCCCTACCACTCCATCCCCAGAAGAAAATGAACTAGTGGTTTGATAAATTCAATAGTTATTTGTTAGTTAACACACTAGAACTTAAACAACAACTATCATTGTCTACTCCTCCATTCTTGAAACCCTCTCCATCTCTGCCTTCTGTGATGCTAATTGGTTTTCCTTCTACCTCTCTCCTTTCCAACTAGTCTTTGGACATGGAGTGTGTGTGTGTGTGTGTGTGTGTGTGTGTGTGTGTGTGAAATCTTTCCCCCTTTTCTGATTTGTCACTGCTAAAGTTCCTCAAGAATCAATCCTCAGTGCTATACTATTCTCATACACTGCATTCTCTTTCATTCACATCTCTAATTACCATTTACCATCTAAATTCTCATTATTTTCAAATGAATACCAACCTCTTCTCTGAGCTCCAAGCCTGCCTAACCAGGTCTCAAAATCGCCTCATATGTAACCTGAGTAAAAATGAAGTTATGACGATCCCACTCAGCAAATGTGGCCACCATTCTTTATCTTAGTGGATGCCACTTCTTCCCTCTGGTTTCCAGACCGAACACTCTTGCATCATCCTTGGTCTTTGTGCCCTTCATCTCCAATATCTATTTCCTTAAGAAAACTTATTGGCTTTGCCATCTAACCAGCTCCAAATGTTTTTCTCTATTCACACTACTGTCTCTCAATCCTATCTGCTATCAGGTTTTATCTGGAAAATATTCTGACTGTTCTTGCTTTCACATTTTCACTCCTCCAAACAGAGGAAAGAGTGCGTAATTATAAGGCCAGAGCGCATAATTACAAACCAGCTCATCACATTTGCTAGCCTACAAGCCTGAAGTGCTTTCTTTAAATCCTTAAATCCCATCTCCATCTTGCATATTCCAAGTCCCAGACATATTGGTTTAGTTCCTTGAATATGTAATGTTGTCTCCTAACTTGGGGACTTTGTACATGCTGTTTGTCTGTCTAGAATACTATCAACACTTCTTGCCCAACTAATACCAGCTAATGCTTTCCTAGCCAGTACCAGCTAATTCTTCAAAATTCAGCTCAACTCTAGTTAAAACGTCACTTCCTCAGAGAAATGTTCCCGGAATAATTAATGTGTCTCTCTCTCCTCCACTGGACCATAGGTACCATGATGGCAAGGAGCATGGCTATTTTATTCATTGCTTTACACGTAACCTTTTGTAGGCACACAGAAAATATTGGTTAAATAAGTGAATGCATATGACAAATGGAATGAACATGAATAATGCTGTTACATAATGGCCTACTAGATAATTATAGAATGTTTTAAATCAATCAACCTATCTATGTATCTACCCATCTACCAACTCATTGGAAAAGATCCTAATGTTGGCAAAGACTGAAGGCAAAAGGAGAAGAAGGTGGCAGAGGATGAGATGGTTAGATGGCATCACCGACATGAGTTTGAGCAAACTCCTGGGAGATAGTGAAGGACTGGGATGCCTGGCATGCTTCAGTCCATGGAGTCACAAAGAGCTGGATATGACTTATCTACTGAACAACATCTACTTACCTACATACCTATCTACCAAGCAATGCAGATTTAATAAACATGACCACACTCAAAGATTTATAGAGATTTTGTCATAAGAAACAGTTCCTCCATATGAAAAACAATACCATTAATCAACTGAGATCATAAATAAATGCACTCATGAATCTATACTCACATAACTATCAGAGCTTCTCAACTAAAGGGCTTAGATATGAATCCCTTCAGAGCATCAGGATAGAGTTAGAGCTGGTGAGTCAACTGGCATAAGATGCTGTACTCATTTTCTATAAGTGTCATGACATATAATAATTTGGAAAGTACTGCTAGATGGGACCAGTTTGAGAGTATTTTTTGTTGTTTGGTGCCTTTTTTTTTTTTTTTTTTTGAAGCAATGATTGAGATCGTATTTTCAAAAGCACAGTAAATTGAATCAACAAGGGTACAAACTGAATCAGTTTATAATATTAGAATCCATTCTCTGTGTTATCAGGTCACCACAAAAATTATGTTTAAGAACTATATATAATCATATTATAAATGCTTATAATATGCTGCTGCTAAGTCACTTCAGTTGTGTCCGACTCTGTGTGACCTCATAGACGGCAGCCCACCAGGCTCACCCGTCCCTGGGATTCTCCAGGCAAGAATACTGGAGTGGGTTGCCATTTCCTTCTCCTGTGCATGAAAGTGAAAAGTGGAAGTGAAGTCGCTCAGTTATGATAGGTGTTAAATCAAAAAAGCAGAATATAAAGTTGTAAAGAACCATAAGTACAATTTTAAACACAAAGATAGTTAATAGAAGTTATACTTGATTTGTTTAGACTGTGATTTTTGCTTTTTAATCTATATCACTATGTTCTTTTAGGGTGAAAATATAAAATAGTTTAATTAAAAATAGACAGCATTATAAATAAAACACTGACTTTAATTTGCTATTTTGTTTTTCTGCTCTGTATAACCCTAATCAGGGAATATAGCTGTGGTATACATAAATCCCTCATTGAAGACCAGTTTTTATACCAAAAATTCTTATGATTATTACAATTACATATATTTCAACTTAATATATATAAGTATTTCCTTCAGAAAAAGAGATATTTTGCCTATAACTACTGAGTACAAATTCAACAATAAGCAATGATAGCTAACTTGAAAATATTTCATTTAAGAAGTAGTCTATATTCATATATCAGAAACACTTAGAATGAAATAGAATGTGTGCTTTTTTTCCGATTTGATTTTCTGCATGGTTATTTTTTAATAAGACAGGATATAAAAATGAAGATCAGTCTCTCTACCCAAACAGAGCTTTATCACAAGAAGTATCATAACCTAGAAGTAAATATTGAAAATAATTATTGAATTACATATCAGTCTCCCCACTAAACTGCAAGACCCTTACTATTAAAAAATATGTTTTCTATTTGTTATGCACACTGTAAAGTACAATCCTTAACTTATCATAAGCATATTTCTAAATGTTTATTAAATGAATAAAAACACAGTCTCTAATGAAAATAATGTAATGAAAATTCCTTTCCTTTAATGAAAATACCTTTCATCATACATGCTACTTTCTGCTTTAAATAAGATTTAATGAGCTTTACCTTCAATCTGAGGTTGTCTCATCTAATGTCTTTGTGATTATAACTTCATATTTTAAAAAGAAGAAGCCCTTAGTGGATAATTAACAGCAATTAAGATAAGCTTAAACATGCCATAAAGGTAAAGTTTCTGTCATGGATAACTGTTTTTCTAGGAAATATATCTCATGAGACAGGGCACCTATTCTGCAGTAGAATAGTTTTGTTTTGTTTTTTTGGAGAAGAGTTTTGAGAAACATTTCCCTGGGATATTTCTTTCAAGTCAAACTTTCTGGACCAGCCATCCAAACTGAACACTTGGTATGGTTTCTCTGAAAGATATGGTCTGTTTTCTGCCACTGAATCCTGACTGTGCTAACAGCTAAGTTTCTACGAGTTTCTAAATGTCTCAAGTGAATCCATCTTTACTATCAGTCTTACCTTTTTTCTTTTTACCTAAATAGGCATAGTCAATGAGACAATGCCAACAATAATCTCACATGAATAAATAACATGATCATTTTAGTTGGGTTTTATAAAATACGAATCTTATCTTTAGTGGATTTTGCACAGTCAAGGGGACCTTGAAAGAATAAAGCTTACACTGGGTAGCCAAATCGTCACCTCAGTTTTAAATGGTACAGGATTTGTGATCTATATAGAAACCCAGAGGCATTAACAAAATTACCCAGGGAATTTAGATCAATTGGAGCCTGTTCCTATCCCCTGCAGTGCTGGCAAACCTCATAAGTTTGTTAAATACAAAGTGAAGGCACAATGTACTGAAGGGAAAGAAATCCAATAGGAAGAGAAAACAGTGCTGTCACAAATAGATGTTTAAACATGTTAGTTCAACTTAAAAATCCTCCCCTGGGGAATACTTTAACAGTTTTCCTACTCTGAGTGATAAGACACCTAATTAAGAAGACACTTTGAACTTCAGAAATCTTTAGATGTTGATTATTTATTAGAAAGCTATAAAATGCTAACAGTGTAAAAAGCATTACAACACCTCTTCCAGTAATTATAGTTATTTCGAAGAATAAAATGCACATTATTCATCTCTCTAGAATTTAGATCAATGGTCTTAGACTTTCATTTTTCATCAAGCTATTCCCTTTTTCTAAATAATAATCAATGTTAAAGTATGTGGGTTATGCTTTCATTTGGATTTAGTATTAATTGAATAGAAAAATTCAAAGTAATTTATCCTAGTTGATTTATATGCAAGTATAAATATAATGATTAATTTATAATCCATTAAATTTATACTTCAAAGAACAGCATTTAAATGTAGGTCATCATTTTATTGCCCTTTTTGGTTCTTTCATAATAATTGAACTTTCTTTGAACTAAATGTTTCTATTTTATTAAAATGATACAGATAATTTCCAAGCTAGGTTTAATTTTACAATATGCTACTAAATTGAGACAAGTTTGCCTACATAAGATTAAAAAGTACTGTCTCAGATATAACTTGTTCTATATAATAGATCTGCAATAAATTGTCTGAACATCAAACCATCTAGCAAATACATTAAATATCCAGTGATTGCTTCTACAAATAATACCATCTACTTGTATAGCCCTTTATAATTTACCAAGTATTTTTACATATTGCCATTAATTAAATCACTAAATAACATTATAGAGGTAAAATAATGAGACTGAGAGACAGATGTTAAGACAGGACCAAAATTAGTTGGTTGGCAATAACACAGCCAGGGGTAGAACCTGAGGCTTCTAGTTCTCATTCAGAGTCATGTTTCTTTGTATTGATGGATTCTCTTCCAGTGGGAAGACCTGTTGCTACACCTATCTTCTAATTGTCTGAATCTGAATCTCAATAGATTTGCTTTCCTGCCTACCTTTAGTTAAAGCATGTGCAAGTGAACCCATAAATGCCCAGAATTAATGAGACATATACACAATTTAACCTTTGTAAGGTCAGCAGTACACTGAGAAGGATATAACTAATTCATAATTGCTTTCCCACCCCTGATCAGTTTTAAGCCAGTGACTGCCCTTGACTTTGGGTAGAATAAATAGGAAAAACATTCATTAGAGAATCTGTCTAAAATGTAACAGAGAAACAGAAGTAGATCAAAGATATATTTCAGTTTAAAAGACCTTCAACTTTTTCCAGTAACTCTACAAATATTTAGATAGTTGCTCAAGTACTATTTTAGATAAACTGTAAATACTATCACTAATTGTAGACATAAAATATATATAAAATGAAATGTGTGAGTATATATATACAAATATAAATATATATAAAATGATCCATAGTAACCTTATTTAAAGATACAAACTCAAGAAAAACTTTGCTGACATAAATTATAAATATGAGCGTTCATATAGCAAGAAAATGTTCCTTTAGGGATAAAGTCTAATAATAAGCAAGTTTTATAACTTTAAAACTGATAAGGAACATTAAATGACTCTCCTCTGCCATCTCAGGATGATTAATGCAAATACCAGAAACTAAAGTCTAAGTTTAGCATTCATATGTATTTTAACCTAAAGTAGAAAACCAGAAAATTCATCCCAATCAGCCACAGTACAGGAAATACTGATGACTACGTGGAGCTTGCTTAATGTTAACACTGGCTTCGTGTAGTTTCCTCAGGGAATCTTAGCAGGGGCACTGCTGGTACCTGACTACAGGATGTAAGTCTATGTCCCTCCAAAGAGCAGAGGAAACAAAAGCAAATTATATAGAGAAGAAAATGTGAATATATGTATATAGCTTTGAAAATAATAGAATTTTATCTGTCAAAATGAATTATAATAATTATTTAGTTCTAGTCCAAATTTTGAATCTTCATAGATTCTCAAGGCAAAAGAAATTATTTTATCCTTTTTTAGGTTACTATAAGAACAATCAATCAGATTCTTCTCCTGCACCATCTAGTCACTGATATTAGTTGATTCAAACCTTCCTGTATCCTATATGATATCAAACACAAAATTGTATTTACTCAGGTTACCTTCTTGGGAGAAAGAACAGGATTATATAGATTATACTTTTTAAAAAAATTAATGTAAAATTCTTGCAGAAAATAGTCAATCTCAACTTACTTCACACTTTTGTTTAAAAAAAAAAAGTAAAGCTTTGTTTTAAAGCAAATTATTCTAGTAGATAAAAATGTACTTTGTTATATAAAAATACAGTGGTATATGTACTATCTCATAACTTTATGTACTATCTCAAATCATAACTTAACAACACAAGTTGTGAAATAAAATTCATATTTTATGGCAAGACAAGAAAAATTCAAACAAAAAGTTTTCTCTGCCCTTTGGTCTCCTCTCTGTCTGCAATATGCCTTGTGTATCTGTATCATGTAGTGACCAAACCTACCCCACTGGCAGAAATACCTGCTCAACCAGAAAGGGCAACATTCTCCTAGCAACAATAAAACAACTCTTTAAAGATAACTTTCCTACTTGAATTTTTAAGGGGTCATATGACACTTACATCTGGATTATGTCAAAAATATGTCTTTTGATGTATAGCCCTCTGTCAAAAAAAAAAACAAAACAAAACTTACATTAATGGTGCTTTGACTTCTGGTGGGCAGGAACAGTTCTCAGAGTTTTCTGAGATGTTCTTGAGGGTTATAACTCAAGTTTGGCTCTAACAAAATTTTCCACTTCTTTCTTAGATCAACTGATTAGTTTTCACTGACAAAGTTCAACGTAAAGCAACAGTGTACTCACATGAGGAAATATTTCCAGCCTTATTATTTATCATGCAATTTCACAAACTGGTGAACTCAACCACAATTCATTCAGGAAGTGTTTTCAGTGAAAGAAATAATGCATTTATAGTCAATTATTTGTACTGGATTTTAAACTAATCATTTTCCCTTCTACAGATGATCTTCCTCACCAAATTAAGGTTTCATATTTAAGGACAGACATACTAAGTAAGCATACTATGTAATAATTATCTTGAGCAGCTTGCTTATTTTCACTCATAAGTAGTTACTTTCTTTCCAACAGAATGTTGAGCTTTAAGTTCAACAAAATATTTGACCTTACGTCTATTCAAAACCATGTTTTAAAAATCAAAATTAGGGCCATCAGATTTTCACTTACTTTGCTTTAGCTTCTGCATCTTCATATGCTTTATTAGAAACATCATCTAATCCTCCGATCAAATGTTTGAAAGAGCTGTCAGAGAGGAAAAAAGCAGTGATTATGATAAATCCTCACCAAAGTGGTAACAATGACAGCATAGTCAATGACACACTGAAACAATCTGAAAGGATCTAAATAAAAATGAATTTAAACATTTAATATCAGTGCATTATTAAGAAACATATCAGATAATGATATAAACTGAGAGCAGGAAACATCTTTTAAAGTGCTGTGAGATTTTACATTTTAATTTTAGATATCTATAATGTTAATACATGCAAATGGCTTTGCTTGCCAGTTCAGTTCAGTCACTCAGTCCTGTCCGACTCTTTGCGACCCCATGAATCACAGCACACCAGGCCTCCCTGTCCATCACCAACTCCCAGAGTTCATTCAAACTCATGTCCATCAAGTCGGTCATGCCATCCAGCCATCTCATCCTCTGTCGTCCCTTTCTCCTCCTGCCCCCAATCCCTCCCAGCATCAGGCTTTTTTCCAATGAGTCAACTCTTCGCATGAGGTGGCCAAAGTATTGGAGTTTCAGCTTCAGCATCAGTCCTTCCAATGAACACCCAGGACTTATCTCCTTTAGGATGGACTGGTTAGATCTCCTTGCAGTCCAAGGGACTCTCAAGAGTCTTCTTCAACACATTTGTAGTGAGTATTATAAAACAAAACATGCATGAAACATGTAGGATGTTTGCTAATTTAAATTTAAATGTTGCTTTGTCATTTTTACATACACTTAAAAAAAATAACCTATAAAGAGAAACTTGACACTCTGCTTGGGGGCTGACTGGAAGGGGAAAGGAGTAGCTATTACATCAGGCCCTTGGGTAATGATCTCATCTGTGGAACAGGGTAACTAGAATGCTGGGCTAAATACACCAAGTATTTCTTTTCTTTTTTTTTCCCTTTGATGTGGTCCATTTTTATAGTCTTTGTTGAATTTGTTACAATACTGCTTCTGTTTTATCTTTTGGTTTTTTGGCTGCAAGGCATGTGGGTCTTAGCTACCCCACCAGGGATCCTGCACTGAAAGGTGAAGTCTTACCCACAAGTCCACAAGGAAAGTCTCTATACTAAGTATTTTTCATACAAAAAGGAAACAAAACACAATGACTAGACAAAAAGTCAAAGAATCAAGAATTGCATTCCATGGAGTATCAAGTTTTCTTTAACGAACATTCAGTTCAGTTCAGTTGCTCAGTCATGTCCAACTCTTTGTGACCCCATGGACTGCAGCACTCCAGGGCTCCCTGTCCATCCTCAACTCCCGGATTTCACCCAAACCCATGTGCATTGAGTCCGTGATGCCATCCAACCATCTCATCTCCTGTTGTCCCCTTCTCCTCCTGCCCTCAATCTTTCCCAGTATCAGTGTCTTTACAAATGAGTCAGCTCTTCGCATCAGGTGGCAAAGGCATTGAGTTTCAGCTTCAATATCAGTCCTTACAAAGAACACCCAGGACTGATCTCCTTTAGGATGGACTGGTTGGATCTCCTCGCAGTCCAAGGTACTTTCAAGAATCTTCTTCAATACCACAGTTCAAAAGCAAGGGAATGGCAAACTACTTCAGTACTCTTGCCTTGAGAAGCCCATGAAAGTATGAAAAGGTAAAATGAACTTATTAATGAGGGTGAAATAAATGAATGTGAATGAATGGGCAATAGGCAGCAGTCCATATAAAAGTTTCAAAAATATAATTAATGATAAATAAATGATAAATGTTATCTTCATGGTTGATAATGGTTAAAATATGATTTTGGCCATTGTTCTTTATGTGGTAAAACTGCCCATTTTCCTATTGAATATTTTAGTTATTATTAGAGAAATCCTTCTTTGAGAAACTCCTTAAAGTGAGATGGGCTTATGTTGTAAAGTAAAATACATATCTTTAATTATGAAAAAAATGATAACATCTGGTTGATTTCCTGTTTTCATAAATAATTTGAAATTTAAACACAGAAAGTTTAAGTTATTTATCCAAAATGATAGCAGTTTAGAATTATAATCCATTTTCTCTGATACCCAATCCTTTCCTTTATAATACTTTAATATTTTAAACACAACCAAATCTAAACATTGTGAAAAGGCACTAACAGAGGAAAAAGGAGAATTAAGTGGTAAAAACAAAGAGCAAGAACTACTAAAATGTAGCTTTTTAAAAATACTGGTATACCTGTGATGGATTCATTTTGATATTTGGCAAAACTAATACAATTATGTAAAGTTTAAAAATAAAATAAAATTAAAAAAAATACTCAGATCTATTAATACATTGTTTTCTTAAACATTTAAAATGCATAGCAATTTGAAAATTCAAATAGTTACAAAAATTCCTGTCTTCCTCCTTCAGTTCAGTTCAGTTGCTAAGTCCTGTCAGACTCTTTGTGACCCCATGAACTAGAGAACGCCAGGCCTCCCTGTCCATCACTAACTCCCAGAGTTTATTCAAACTCATGGTCATCAAGATGGTGATGCCATCCAACCATCTCATCCTCTGTTGTCCCCTTCTCCTCCCACCGTCAGTCTTTCCCAGCATCAGGGTTTTTGCCAATGAATCAGTTCTTTGCAACAGGTGGCCAAAGTATTGGAGTTTCAATTTAGCATCAGTCCTTTCAATGAATATTCAGGACTAATTTCCTTTAGGATGGACTGGATGGATCTCCTTGCTGTCAAGGGACTCTCAAGAGGCTTCTCCAACACCACAGTTTCAAAGCATCAATTCCTTGGGACTCAGATTTGTTTACATCCAACTCTCACATCCATACACAACTATTAGAAGAATCATAGCTTTGATGAGATGGAACTTTGTTGGCAAAGTAATGGCAGCTTTTTAATATGCTGTCTAAGTTGGTCATGACTTTTCTTCCAAGGAGCAAGTGTCTTTTAATTTCATGGATGCAGTCACCATCTGCAGTGATCTTCAGTTCAGTTCAGTTCACTCACTCAGTCTTGTCTGACTCTATGACCCCATGAATCGCAGCATACCAGGCCTCCCTGTCCATCACCAAATCCCGGAGTTCACACAAAGTCTTGTGGATTGGGTCGGTGATGCCATCCAGCCATCTCATCCTCTGTCCTTCCCTTCTCCTCTGGCCCCCAATCCCTCCCAGCATCAGGGTCTTTTCCAATGAGTCAACTCTTCACATGAGGTGGCCAAAGTATTGGAGTTTCAGCTTCAGCATCAGTCC
>NW_011491028.1:2344895-2348839 GCF_000754665.1 Bison bison bison | reverse complement strand
CCAGCCACAGTTCAAAAGCATCAATTCTTCAGTGCTCAGCTTTCTTCACAGTCCAACTCTCATATCCATACATGACCACTGGAAAAACCATAGCCTTGACTAGATGGACCTTTGTTGGCAAAGTAATGTCTCTGCTTTTGAACACGCTGTCTAGGTTGGACATAAGTTTTATTCCAAGGAGTAAGCGTCTTTTAATTTCATGGCTGCAATCACCATCTACAGTGACTTTGGAGCCCCAAAAAATGAAGTCTGACACTGTTTCCCCATCTATTTCCCATGAAGTGATGCGACCAGATGCCATGATCTTCGTTTTCTGAATGTTGAGCTTTAAGCCAACTTTTCACTCTCTTCTTTCACTTTCATCAAGAGGCTCTTTAGTTCTTCTTCACTTTCGGCCATAAGGGTGGTGTCATCTGCATATCTGAGGTTATTGATATTTCTCTCAGCAATCTTGATTCCAGCTTGTGCTTCATCCTGTCCAGTATTTCTCATGATGTACCCTGGATATAAGTTAAATAAGCAGGGTGACAATATACAGCCTTGACATACTCCTTTCCTATTTGGAACAAGTCTGTTGTTCCATGTGAAGTTCTAATTGTTGTTTCCTGACCTGTATACAGGTTTCTCAGGAGGCAGGTCAGGTGATCTGGTATTCCCATCTCTTTAAGAATTTCCCACAATTTGTTGTGATCCACACAGTCAAAGGCTTTGGCATAATCAATAAAGCAGAAAGAGATGTTTTCCTGGAACTCTCTTGCTTTTTCCATGATCCAGTGGATGTTGGCAATTTGATCTCTGGTTCCTCTGCCTTTTCTAAAACCAACTTGAACATCAGGAAGTTCACGGTTCACATATTGCTGAAGCCTGGCTTGGAGAATTTTGAGCATTACTTTACTAGCGTGTGAGATGAGTGCAATTGTGCAGTAGTTTGAGCATTCTTTGGCATTTCCTTTCTTAGGGATTGGAATGAAAACTGACCTTTTCCAGTCCTGTGGCCACTGCTGAGTTTTCCAAACTTGTTGGCATATTGAGTGCAGCACTTTCATAGCATCATCTTTCAGGATTTGAAATAACTCAACTGGAATTCCATCACCTCAACCAGCTTTGATCGTAGCGATGCTTTCTAAGACCCACTTGACTTCACATTCCAGGATGTCTGGCTCTAGGTGAGTGATCACACCATCACGATTATCTGGGTCGTGAAGGTCTTTTTTGTACAGTTCTTTTGTGTATTCTTGCATTAGGTCCATACCGTTTCTGTCCTTTATCGAGCCCATTTTTTGCATGAAATATTCCCTTGGTATCTCTAATTTTCTTGAAGAGATCTCTTGTCTTTCCCATTCTGTTGTTTTCCTCTATTTCTTTGCATTGATCGCTGAGAATGGCTTTCTTATCTCTTCTGGCTATTCTTTGGAACTCTGCATTCAGATGCTTATATATTTCCTTTTCTCCTTTGCTTTTTGCTTCTCTTTTCACAGCTCTTTGTAAGGCCTCCTAAGACAGCCATTTTGCTTTTTTGCATTTCTTTTCCATGGGGATGATCTTGATCCCTGTCTCCTGTACATTGTCACGAACCTCCATCCATAGTTCATCAGGCACTCTATCAGATCTAGTTCCTTAAATCTATTTCTCACTTCTTGTATAATCATAAGGGATTTGATTTAGGTCATACCTGAGTGGTCTAGTGGTTTTCCCCACTTTCTTCAATTTAAGTCTGAATTTGGCAATAAGGAGTTCATGATCTGAGCCACGGTCGGCTCCCCGTCTTGTTTTTGTTGACTGTATAGAGCTTCTCCATCTTTAACTGCAAAGAATATAATCAGTCTGATTTCAGTGTTGACCATCTGGTGATGTCCATGTGTACAGTCTTCTCTTGTGTTGTTGGAAGAGGGTGTTTGCTATGACCAGTGTGTTCTCTTGGCAAAACTCTGTTAGTCTTTGCCCTGCTTCATTCCGTATTTCAAGGCCAAATTTGCCTGTTACTCCAGGTGTTTCTTGACTTCCTACTCTTGCATTCTAGTCCCCTATAATGAAAAGGACATCTTTTTTGGGTGTTAGTTCTAAAGGTCTTGTTGGTCTTCATAGAACTGTTAACTTCAGCTTCTTCAGCATTACTGGTTGGGGCATAGGCTTGGATTACCGTTGTTTTGAATGGTTTGCCTTGGAAATACACAGAGATCATTCTGTCATTTTTAAGATTGCATCCAAGTACTGCGTTTTGGACTCTTTTGTTGACTATGATGGCTACTCCATTTCTTCTAAGGGATTCCTGCCCACAGTAGTAGATATAATGGTCATCTGAGTTAAATTCACCCATTCCAGTCCATTTTAGTTCGCTGATTCCTAGAATGTTGACATTCATTCTTGCCATCTCCTGTTTGACCACTTCCAATTTGCCTTGATTCATGGACCTGACATTCCAGGTTCCTATGCAATATTGCTCTTTACAGCATCAGACCTTGCTTCTATCACCAGTCACATCCACAGCTGGGTCTTGCTTTTGCTTTGGCTCCATCCCTTCATTCTTTCTGGAGTTATTTCTCCACTGATCTCCAGTAGCATATTGGGCCCCTACTGACCTGGGGAGTTCCTCTTTCAGTAGCCTATCATTATGCCTTTTTATACTGTTCATGGGGTTCTCAAGGCAAGAATACTGAAGTGGTTTGCCAGTCCCTTCTCCAGTGGACCACATTCTGTCAGACCTCTCCACCATGACGTGTCTGTCTTGGGTGGCCCCACATGGCATGGCTTAGTTTCACTGAGCTAGACATGGCTGTCTAATTTGATTTCAGATCTTCATCTTCCTGGTCAGATTCCTGTCATTACATTCTATATACCAACATCTCTATTAATATATCAATTATATATGACGATGTCCCAGGTCAGGGGCGGCAGCCAAGAGCAGCTAACGCATGCCTGAGGTCAGGGTAGCGTCCAAGAGGAGCTACCCCATACCTGAGGTCAGGGCGGCGGCCAAGACGAGCTACCACACGTCTAAGGTCAGGGGCGGCGGCTGAGAGGAGCTAAAGCATGCCTGAGGTCAGAGCAGCGGCTGAGAGGAGCTACCACACCCCCGAGGTCATGGGAGGCAGCCCAGAAGGGCAAGGAGGGTCGAGAGGAGCTACTCCCTGTTCAAGGTCAGGAGGGGTGGCCCTGAGGAGATACCCCTCGTGCAAGGTAAGGAGCAGTGGCTGCCCTTTGCTGGAGCAGCCGTGAACAGATACCCCACGTCCAAGGTAAGAGAAACCCAAGACAGTAGGTGTTGGTAGAGGGCATCAGAGGGCAGACACACTGAAACCATAATCACAGAAAACTAGCCAATCTGATCACAGGGACCACAGCCTTGTCTAACTCAATGAAACTAAGCCACTGCAGTTTGGCCGAGCGGCAGCCGGTGGTGGCATGCGGTCACCGTCAGGGCCGCCTCGCTCGAGAACGTTGTTCCCAGGATGTCGAGCCTCAGGGTCAGACTAGATGGAAGATGGATCTGTCGAGGACGGATAGAGGAAGATGGGTGGACGGCTCGCCGGCCCTGGTGGCCGAGGCTTGGGGCCCGCCCCGGGGATGGCCTGGAGCCGCTGGAGTCCCAGGCGTCGCGGGACCGCCCTCGTGTGTGGGTGGCGGTGGGATCTCGCGCTGGTTTTCCTGGTGGCCCGGCCGTGTCGGTGTTTTCTGGTCCCTGGACGGTGCCCCTGGACCCCCTGTCCTGCGGCCCCTCCCTGCAGGCTTGCCGGCCCCTCCCTGCAGCCGCTGCCGGCCTTTCCTCCTCGTCCCGCGCGTGCGACCGCCCGCGTTCCCTTCCCCTGTCTAGGACCGAGCCTGCCTCGCCTCACGTGGGTGTCGCCCCTAGCAGCCGGTGGCGTCCCGGGCGGAGCAGTGCCCCCGAGCCCTGAGAAACGGGGCGGGGCGGAGAGCCTCGCGCGTGTGAGGGCCGTGGGGGCCGC
>NW_011491028.1:2337688-2344795 GCF_000754665.1 Bison bison bison | reverse complement strand
GCCTCACCTTGGGGGTCTTCCTGCTCGCCCGCCCAGAACCCGATGCATTCAGGGCCTATCCCCCTGCTCCCAGCACAACCGGCTCCTCATGCTCGCTCCGGTCAGCGGACTTCCCTGGTGGCTCAGATGGTAAAGCACCTGTCTACAATGTGGGAGACCTGGGTTCGAGCCCTGGGTTGGGACGATCCCCTGGAGAAGGAAATGGCAATCCACTCCAGTACCCTTGCCTGGAAAATCCCATGGACAGAGGAGCCTGGTAGGCTACAGTCTATGGGGTCACAAAGTGTCGGACAGGACTGAGCAACTTCACTTTCAAATAGCAGGGAAGGGAACACAGCTCCACCCATCCATAGAAAATTGGATTAAAGATTTACTGAGCGTGGCCCCACCCATCAGAACAAGACCCAGTTTCCCCCTGTCATTCTTTCCCATCCCCCTGTCAGTCTCTCCCATCAGGAAGCTTCCATAAGCCTCTTACCCTTCCATCTGCCCTCTGATGAGAGGGCAGACAGACTGAAAACCACAGTCACAGAAAACTAACCAATTTGATCACCTGGATCACAACCTTGTCTAACTCAATGAAACTATGAGCCATGCCATGTAGGGCCACCCAAGATGGATGGGTCATGGTGGACCGCTCTGACAAAACGCGGTCCACTGGAGAAGGGCATGGCAAAACACTTCAGTTATTCTTGCCTTGAGAACCCCGTGAACAGTATGAAAAGGCAGAAAGACAGGACAATGAAAGATGAACTCCCCAGGTCAGTAGGTGCCCAATATACTACTGGATATCAGTGGAGAAATAACTCCAGAAAGAATGAAGGGATGGAGCCAAACAAAAACAACACCCAGTTGTGGATGGGACTTGTGATAGAAGCAAAGTCCAATGCTGTAAAGAGCAATATTGCATAGGAACCTGGAATGCCAGGTCCATGAATCAAGGCAAGTTGAAAGTGGTCAAACAGGAGATGGCAAGAGTGAATGTCAACATTCTAGGAATCAGCGAACTAAAATGGACTGGAATGGGTGAATTTAACTCAGATGACCATTATATCTACTACTATGCACAGAAATCCTTTAGAAGAAATGGAGTAGCCATTAGAGTCAACAAGAGTCTGAAATGCAGTACTTGGATGCAATCTCAAAAACGACAGAATGATTTCTGTCCGTTTCCAAGGCAAACCATTCAATGTCACGGTAATCCAAGTCTATGCTCCAACCAGTAATGATGAAGAAGCTGAAATTGAACAGTTCTATGAAGACCAACAAGACCTTCTAGCACTAACACCCAAAAAAGATGTCCTTTTCATTATAGGGGACTGGAATGCAAAAGTAAGAAGTCAAGAAACACCTCTAGTAATAGGCAAATTTGGCCTTGGAACACAGAATGAAGAAGGGCAAGGGCTAATAGAGTTTTGCCATGAAAACACATTGGTCATAGCAAACATCCTCTTCCAACAACATAAGAGAAGTCTCTATACATGGACATCACCAGATGGTCAACACCGAAATCAGGTTGATTATATACTTTGCGGCCAAAATGGAGAAGCTCTATACAGTTAGCCCTTGGTTAAAAATATAAATTTTCTATGGTGCTAATAATCCAATATTTGTGATTTTTTTTTTACTACTAGATAAAACAAAGTGAAGGGAAAGGACATGCACTTACAAAAGGCCCCTATATTGATAGGACAGAAAATTATTTTTGAAGTAAATTCCCTCTAACTGAGGAAAACACTTTATTTAATGTGTAAGTGATTTTTTTTATTATGGAAAAGTTTTTTAAATGAGAGAGGAAATTAAAATATCACTAAGAGTTCTCTTACCACAAATGACTAATAGGGACATCTTTATGTACTGATAACTTTTTTTTTTTTTTTGCTGCATAGCTTTATTTTTGTTTATAGAGATGCAAGCATAAAATAGCTATGATTAAATATGGTTTATTATTTTGACTTTAAACCTACTATAATAACATAAGCAAGTGTGTTTATTCTTTAAAATTCCATAAGCAATATTTTCACAAAATAATAGGCCATTATACATATACACATGATAGAATATCTATGTGTCCATCTATACACAGAAGCACAGACACCCAAAGACATACACACTCACATTCACATAGAGATGAAGGAGTAGTCATGGCAACACCCTATAAAAAACATTTACATTTATACTCTCAATTAGAGATTAAACATATGGAATTTCTTTTCAAAATAAAAATATTCAGAAGTATAATCTTGACTTTATAATTGGACCATATGCCCCATATAAATAATCTTTACTTAGAAAGCAATCCTGTCCAAATAACATTTTTTGAAACATGAGACAAATACATTCTGCTAATATTCTAAGTCTCCTAAAACAATAAGTTAACCAGTATAGCTAACTAGAAGTTTAAGAAAATGTAGAATTTTTGAGCAATATTAATAAGCTCCAAATAACTGTCTCTGTATCTCTGCACTGATCAATGAATAATTTAGGACATCTTGATAAACATAATTGATGGCATTACAGAATTTAGCATTCCTGGTGCAAGTCTGAAGTAACTAGTGTTTCATGGCTCCCTCTCACAGACACTCTGTAGGAACACCTGCCACCTGTATGGACCCTCATCAAACAAACATTTGAAACAATTTTGATATCACATGCCTTTTTAAATAGTTACTTGGGTCTTAGGACATTTCTTGACTACAAAAGGAAAATACTTCAGTTGTTCTAATCAGAATGGGATTATAATGAAAAGTTTTGGAAACACTAACGACTGGGTGAGCAGAAACTATAACATTATCAATTATAACAAATATAAGAGACTGGAAGAAAATCATTCAATTCTCTTTTAAAAAACAAACTCACAATTCATGTATGAGTTATATTTTAGGATTATAGAATAAAATAGTCAACCTCACATATACTCTGAGACATAACTTCCGAATAAATGTAGAGAACATTAATGAGCAAAAACTTTAATTCCGGGAATTTCAACAGCAAATCTTATTGTATACACACTAAGTATGAAACACTTTTCTGCTAATTTTCTTGGGATGTAAAATCAAACTTTAACAAATCCTGACCAAACTTTTTGAAGGAAGTGGATAACATGTGATTAAGTGTTAGTCACTCAGTCGTGCCCGACTCTTTGCGACCCCATGGACTGCAGCCCACCAGGCTCCTCTGTCCATGAGATTTTCCAGGCAGGATACTGGAGTGGGTTGCCATTGCCTTCTCCAGGAGATCTTCCCAATCCAGGGATTGAACCCGGGTCTCCTGCACTGCAGGGAGATTCTTTACCGAGTGAGCTACGAGGGAAGCCCCAACATGTGATTAGTTTAGTGTACTGAGGCAGAAAGAGCAGACGGGAAATCCCTCTTATGCTTAATGTTATAGTTTAAACATCCTTGCAAGGAAGGGGTGGAAAAGAAAGAGGAAGTAAAAAGGAAGGAAGGAGAGAAAAATGGATTAAAGAAAGGAGGAAGGAGAAAAGGAAGAAAGAAAAGGAGAAGGGAAGGGGGAAAATTATGACTCTTTCACATCAAGAATGGTATTTATAGAATTTCTTTTTAAGAAATATCAGTTATACTTTTCTAAGGATTCATTCATTTCTTCTAAGTTATCCATTTTATTGCCATATAGTTGCTGATAGTAGTCTCTTATGATCCTTTGTATTTCTGTGTTGTCTGTTGTGATCTCTCCATTTTCATTTCTAGTTTTGTTGATTTGATTCTTCTCCCTTTTTTTCTTGATAAAGTCTGGCTAATGGTTTGTCTATTTTATTTATCTTCTCAAAGAACAAGCTTTTAGTTTTCTTGATTTTTGGCATAGTCTACTTTGTTTCTTTTTCATTTATTTCTGCTCTAATTTTTATTATTTCTTTCCTTCTACTAACCCTGGGGTTCTTCATTTCTTCTTTTTCTAGTTGCTTTAGGTGTAAAGTTAAGTTCTTTATTTGATTTTTCTCTTGTTTCTTGAGGTAAGCTTGTATTGCTATGAACCTTCCCCTTGGCACTGCTTTCACTGAATCCCATAGGTTTTGGGCTATCATGTTAAACTGAACCAGAAAGAAATAGAAAATCTTAACGGACCTGTCACAAGCACAGAAATCAAAACTTTAATCAAAAATCTTCCAACAAACAAAAGTCCAGGACCAGATGGCTTCACAGGTGAATTCTGCCAAAAATTTAGAGAAGAGCTAACACCTATCCTACTCAAACTCTTCCATAAAATTGCAGAGGAGGGTAAACTCCCAAACTCGTTCTATGAGGCCACCATCACCCTAATACCAAAACCAGACAAAGATGCCACACAAGAAAACTACAGGTTAATATCACTGATGAACATAGATGCAAAAATCCTCAACAAATTCTAGCAAACACAACCCAACAACATATTAAAAAGATCATACATCATGACCAAGTGGGCTTTATCCCATGGATGCAAGGATTCTTCAATATTCACAAATCAATCAATGTGATACACCACATTAACAAATGGAAAGATAAAAACCATATGATTATCTCAATAGATGCAGAGAAAGCCTTTGACAAAATTCAACAGCTATTTATGATAAAAAAAAAATCTCCAGAAAGGAGGCATAGAAGGAACATACCTCAGCATAATAAAAGCCATATATGATAAACCCATAGCAAACATTATCCTCAATGGTGAAAAATTGAAAGCATTTCCCCTAAAGTCAGAAACAAGACAAGGGTGCCCACTCTCACCAATGCTATTCAGCATAGTTTTGGAAGTTTTAGCCACAGCAACCAGAGAAGAAAAAGAAATAAAAGGAATCCAGATTGGAAAAGAAGAAGTAAAACTCTTAGTTTCCAGATGACATGATCCTCTACATAAAAAGCCCTAGAGACACCACCCGAAAATTACTAGAGCTAACCAATGAATATAGAAAAGCTACAGGATATAAAATTAATACACAGAAATCCCTTGCATTCCTATACACTAACAATGAAAAAACAGAAATTAAGGAAACAATTCCATTCACCACTGTGACAAAAAGAATAAAATACTTAGGAATAAATCTACCTAAAGAAACAAGGACCTATATATACAAAATGATAAAACACTGATGAAAGAAATTAAAAAATGACACAGATGGAGAAATATACCACGTTCATGTGTTGGAAGAATCAACATAGTGAAAAAGAGTATACTACCCAAAGCAATCTACAGAGTCAATGCAATCCCTATCAAGCCACCAATGGTATTTTTCACAGAACTGGAACAAATAATTTCACAATTTGTATGGAAATACAAAAAACCTCAAATGGCCAAAGCAATCTTGAGAAAGAAGAATGGAACTGGAGGAATCAACCTACCTGACTTCAGACTATACTATAAGCTACAGTCATCAAGATAATATGGTACTGGTACAAAGACAGAAATATAGATCAATGGGGCAAAACAGAAAGCCCAGTGATAAATCCATGCAACTATGGACATCTTATCTTTGACAAAGGAGGCAAAAATATACAGTGGAGAAAAGACAATCTCTTTAACAAGTGGTTCTGGGAAAACTGGTCAATCACATGTAAAAGAATGAAACTAGAACACTTTCTAACACTGAATACTAAAAAAACTCAAAATAGATTAAAGATCTAAATGTAAGACCAAAAACTATAAAACTCCTAGACGAAACCATAGGCAAAACACTCTCTGACATAAATCACAGCAAGATCCTCTATGACCCACCTCCCAGAGTAATGGAAATAAAAGCAAAAATAAACAAATGGGATCTAATTAAACTTAAAAGCTTTTGCACAACAAAGAAAGCTATAAGTAAGGTGAAAAGACAGCCTTCAGAATGGGAGAAAAAAATAGCAAATGAGATAACTGACAAAGAATTAATCTCAAAAATATATAAGTAGCGCATGCAGCTCAACTCCAGAAAAATAAATGACCCAATCAAAAAATGGGCCAAAGAACTAAACAGACATGTCTCCTAAAGAAGACATACAGATGGTTAACAAAGACATGAAAGGATGCTCAACATCACTCATTATCAGAGAGATGCAAATCAAAACCACAGGTACCATCTTACGCCAAACAGAGTGGCTGCTCTCAAAGAGTCTACAAACAATAAATGCTGGAGACAGTGTGGAGAAAAGGGAACCCTCTTACACTGTTGGTGGGAATGCAAATTGGTACAGCCACTATGGAGAACAGTGTGGTAATTCCTTAAAAAACTGGAAATAGAAGTGCCATATGACCCACCAATCCCACTGCTGGGCAAACACACTGTGGAAACCAGAACTGAAAGAGACACGTGTACCCCAATGTTCATCACAGCACTGTTTATAAAACCTAGGATATGGAAGCAATGTAGATGTTCATCAGCAGATGAACACATAAGAAAGCTGTGGTATATATATAC
Organism: Bison bison bison; assembly: GCF_000754665.1. Taxonomy (NCBI): domain Eukaryota; kingdom Metazoa; phylum Chordata; class Mammalia; order Artiodactyla; family Bovidae; genus Bison; species Bison bison. The sequence goes on along the minus strand of NW_011491028.1, from coordinate 2,338,404 downwards.
AATGGAATATTACTCAGCTATTAAAAAGAACACATTTGAATCAGTTCTACTGAGGTGGATGAAACTGGAGCCTAATATACAGAGTGAAGTAAGTCAGAAAGAAAAACATCAATACAGTACATGGAATGGGTGAATTTAACTCAGGTGACCATTACATCTACTACTGCAGGCAGGAATTCCTCAGAAGAAATGGAGTAGCCATCATGCTCAACAAAAGAGTCCAAAATGCAGTACTTGGATGAAATCTCAAAAACGAAGAATGATCTCTGTTCGTTTGCAAGGCAAACCATTCAATATCACAGTAATCCAAGTCTATGCCCCAATCAGTAACGCTGAAGAAGCTGAATTTGAATGGTTCTATGAAGACCTACAAGACCTTTTAGAACTAACACCCCAAAAAGATGTCCTTTTCATTATAGGGGACTGGAATACAAAAGTAGGAGGTCAAGAAACACCTGGAGTAACAGGCAAATTTGGCCTTGGAATATGGAATGAAGCAGGGCAAAGACTAATAGAGTTTTGCCAAGAAAATGCACTGGTCAGAGCAAACACCCTCTTCCAACAACACAAGAGAAGACTCTATACATGGACATCACCAGATGGTCAACACCGAAATCAGATTGATTATATTCTTTGCAGCCAAATGGAGAAGCTCTATACAGTCAGCAAAAGCAAGACCAGGAGCTGACTGTGGCTCAGATCATGAACTCCTTATT
>NW_011491028.1:2335742-2337588 GCF_000754665.1 Bison bison bison | reverse complement strand
TGGGCTCGATAAAGGACAAAAATGGTATGGACCTAACAGAAGCAGAAGATACTAAGAAGAGGTGGCAAGAATACACAGAAGAACTGTACAAAAAAGATCTTCACGACCCAGATAATCACGATGGTGTGATCACTGACCTAGAGCCAGACATCCTGGAATGTGAAGTCAAGTGGGCCTTAGAAAGCATCACTACGAACAAAGCTAGTGGAGGTGATGGAATTCCAGTTGAGCTATTTCAATTCTGAAAGATGATGCTGGGCAAACACACTGTGAAAGTGCTGCACTCAATATGCTAGCAAATTTGGAAAACTCAGCAGGAGTCACAGGACTGGAAAAGGTCAGTTTTCATTCCAATCCCAAAGAACAGTAATGCCAAAGAATGCTCAAACTACCACACAATTGTACTCATCTCACACGCTAGTAAAGTAATGCTCAAAATTCTCCAAGCCAGGCTTCTGCAATATGTGAACCATGAAATTCTGACGTTCAAGCTGGTTTTAGAAAAGGCAGAGGAACCAGAGACCAAATTGCCAACATCCACTGGATCATGGAAAAAGCAAGAGAGTTCCAGAAAAATATCTCTTTCTGCTTTATTGACTATGCCAAAGCCTTTGACTGTGTGGATCACAATAAACTGTTGAAAATTCTGAAAGAGATGGGGATACCCGATCATCTGACCTGCCTCTTGAGAAACCTGTATGCAGGTCAGGAAGCAACAGTTAGAACTGGACATGGAACAACTGACTGGTTCCAAATAGGAAAAGGAGTACGTCAAGGCTGTATATTGTCACCCTGTTTATTTACTTCTATGCAGAGTACATCATGAGAAACGCTGGACTGGAAGAAACACAAGCTGGAATCAAGATTGCTGGGAGAAATATCAATAACCTCAGATATGCAGATGACACCACCCTTTTGGCAGAAAGTGAAGAGGAACTCAAAAGCCTCTTGATGAAAGTGAAAGTGGAGAGTGAAATAGTTGGCTTCAAGCTCAACATTCAGAAAACGAAGACCATGGCATCCGGTCCTATCATTTCATGGGAAATAGATGGGGAAACAGTGGAAACAGTGGCTGACTTTATTTTTGGGGCTCCAAAATCACTGCAGATGGTGACTGCAGCCATGAAATTAAGACGCTTACTCCTTGGAAGGAAAGTTATGACCAACCTAGATAGCATATTCAAAAGCAGAGACATTACTTTGCCAACAAAGGTCTATCTAGTCAAGGCTGTGGATTTTCCTGTGGTCATGTATGGATGTGAGAGTTGGACTGTGAAGAAGGCTGAATGCTGAAGAACTGATGCTTTTGAACTGTGGTGTTGGAGAAGACTCTTGAGAGTCCCTTGGACTGCAAGGAGATCCAACCAGTCCATTCTGAATGAGATCAGACTTCGGTGTTCTTTGGAAGGAATGATGCTAAAGCTGAAACTCCAGTATTTTGGACACCTCATGCGAAGAGTTGACTCATTGGAAAAGACTCTGATGTGATGCTGGGAGGGATTGGGGGCAGGAGGAGAAGGGGATGACAGAGGATGAGATGGCTGGATGGCATCACTGACTCAATGGACGTGAGTCTGAGTGAACTCTGGGATTTGGTGATGGACAGGGAGGCCTGGCATGCTGCGAATCATGGGGATGCAAAGAGTCGGACACGACTGAGCGACTGAACTGAACTGAACTAAACACATATATATTTGAATTAGAAAGATGGTAATGGCAGTCCTATACACAAAACAGCCAAAGAGACACAGATATAAAGAACAGAATTTTGGACTCTGTTGGAGAAGGTAAGGGTGGGATGATTTGAGAGAATAGCACTGAAACATGTATATTACCATAAATGAAA
>NW_011491028.1:2333731-2335642 GCF_000754665.1 Bison bison bison | reverse complement strand
CAATGTATGGCAAAACTCACCACAATATTGTAAAGTAATTAGCCTCCAATTAAAATAAATTAATTAATTTAAAAAAGAAATATCAATTAAAAGGGCTGGGTTTCTCATTCCAGGAAGTTTGTCTGTTTTAGAACATTATAGTTACAGTAACTCAGTGGGTAATACTTTCAGCTATTAGGATGTTTTCATTATTAAGCCAAATATGCTTGTGAAGGGAGCTGATTACTCAGTGGTATGTCTAAAAAGTCTATAATTTTATTTCTCTGTTGTGATATGAGGAGACTTCATCGAGAGAGTAACAGGCTATGATAGTAATAGAAGGGCAGTTCAAACATCAGAGATCAGCATTACCATGCTGCTAAAAACCAATAGCATTTTTATTTAATTTTATGGTTTACAAAGCACTTTTTATATTCATACATCATGTATGCATTCAACAATATATAGTAGTTAATTTAGTCTTCATGATCTCCTATCACCAATTAAACTATGTTGTTTAGAAATCTTGTATAAAAGTATTTAAAATAGAATTTTTTCAAATTCAAAATAGGATGGGAGAAAATCTCAAAACTTCTTTAGAACATTTTTTCTTGGTTACATTCAAGGTGATAATCTATTCTTAATGATTAAAGATTAAAACAAAATAAGTCAAAAGTAAAATCTTAAAACCAGAAACTATTGCAAACACTTCAATAGTACTAAGCAAAATGTCTGTCAAACATTATTTGTGCTCTCTTAATTTGACAAGTGTATATGAGTATAGCCCATTAGATTTTTGTAACATGGATCTTGGATAAATCCTTTAAAACATGTTTATTAAAAGAAAATTTTAATTTAGCCCTCCAACTGGGACACCTGTTACTAAGTCTAAGATTTTAGAAGTATCTTTCATTATTTTACTTCTTTTATTGAAAAAAACCTAATAATTCACTTTGTGACTTCGGGTAAAATCTCTTGTGTTTGTCATGTTATTTTTGTTTAACTAGAAGTTGTAATTGTTAGTGGTTTATGCTAGCAAGTAACATATGAATACATTTCTTCAGAGGGATCATGAGCCCCAAATACAATAAAACTAAACAACTTCTACATTTATTTTCAATTATCCACCCCTCCATTCATCCACCCCTCTATTCATCCAGACACACATACAAACTTAGGCAATGCCGACAATCCATGAAGAACAACTCAAGCTACTGTGGATTATACAAAGAGAATAAGAAACACCTGAAAGGAATTTACAGGTGCTTGAGAAGACTCTTGAGAGTCCCTTGGACAGCAAGGAGTTAAAACCAGTCAATCCTAAAAGAAATCAATTCTAAACATTCATTGAGAGGACCGATGCTGAACCTGAAGCTCCGATACTTTGGCCACCTGATGTGAAGAGCTGACTCATTGGAAAAGACCCTGATGCTGAGAAAGATTGAGGGCAGGAGGAGAAGGGGGCAACAGAAGATGAGATAGTTGGATGGCATCACTGACTCAATGGACATGAGTTTGAGTAAACTCCAGGAGTTGGTGATGGACAGGGAAGCCTGGTGTGATGCAGTCCATGGGATTGCAAATAGTCGGACAAGACTTAGCAATGACTGAACAACAACAACCTCTCATGTATGGTAGTTCAATTCAGTTCAGTTCAGTCGCTCAGTCATGTCCAACTCTTTGCGTCCCCATGAATCGCAGCACGCAACGCCTCCCTGTCCATCACCAACTCCAGGAGTTCACTCAGACTCACGTCCATTGAGTCAGTGATGCCATCCAGCCATCTCATCCTCTGTTGTCCCCTTCTCCTCCTGCCCCCAATCCCTCCCAACATCAGGGTCTTTTCCAATGAGTCAATGCTTCACATGAGGTGGCCAAAGTACTGGAGTTTCAGCTTTAGCATCATTCCTTCCAAAGAACACCCAGGGCTGA
>NW_011491028.1:2331738-2332785 GCF_000754665.1 Bison bison bison | reverse complement strand
CCAGACAGCTCATGATGTACTCTGCATAGAAGTTAAATAAGCAGGGTGACAATATACAGCCTTGACGTACTCCTTTTCCTATTTGGAACCAGTCTGTTGTTCCATGTCCAGTTCTAACTGTTGCTTCCTGACCTGCATACAGATTTCTCAAGAGGCAGGTCAGGTGGTCTGGTATTCCCATCTCTTTCAGAATTTCCCACAGTTTATTGTGATCCACACAGTCAAAGGCTTTGGCATAGTCAATAAAGCAGAAAGAGATGTTTTCCTGGAACTCTCTTGCTTTTTTCATGACCCAGTGGATGTTGGCAATTTGGTCTCTGGTTCCTCTGCCTTTTCTAAAACCAGCTTGAACATCAGGAAGTTCACCGTTCACATATTGCTGAAGCCTGGCTTGGAGAATTTTGAGAATTACTTTACTAGCATGTGAGATGAGTACAATTGTGTGGTAGTTTGAGCATTCTTTGGCATTGCCTTTCTTTGGGATTGAAATGAAAACTGACCTTTTCCAGTCCTGTGACCACTGCTGAGTTTTCCAAATTTGCTGGCATATTGAGTGCAGCACTTTCACAGCATCATCTTTCAGGATTTGAAATAGCTCAACTGGAATTCCATCACCGCCACTAGCTATGTCCGTAGTGATGCTTTCTAAGGCCACTTGACTTCACATTCCAGGATGTCTGGCTCTAGGTGAGTGATCACACCATCGTGATTATCTGGGTCATGAAGATCTTTTTTGTACAGTTCTTCTGTGTATTCTTGCCACCTCTTCTTAATATCTTCTGCTTCTGTTACGTCCATACCATTTCTGTCCTTTATCGAGCCAATCTTTGCATGAAATATTCCTTTGGTATCTCTAATTTTCTTGAAGAGATCTCTAGTCTTTCCCATTCTGTTGTTTTCCTCTATTTCTTTGCATTGATTGCTGAAGAAAGCTTTCTTATCTCTTCTTGCTATTCTTTGGAACTCTGCATTCAGATTCTTATATTTTTCCTTTTCTCCTTTGCTTTTCACTTCTCTTCTTTTCACAGCTATTTGTAAGCCCTCCTC
>NW_011491028.1:2329225-2331638 GCF_000754665.1 Bison bison bison | reverse complement strand
ACAGCTATTTGTAAGCCCTCCTCAGACAGCCATTTTGCTTTTTTGCATTTCTTTTCCATGGGGATGGTCTTGATCCCTGTCTCCTGTACAATGTCACGAACCTCATTCCATAGTTCATCAGGCACTCTATCTCTCAGATCTAGGCCCTTACATCTATTTCTCACTTCCACTGTATAATCATAAGGGATTTGATTTAGGTCATACTTGAATGGTCTAGTGGTTTTCCCTACTTTCTTCAATTTCAGTCTGAATTTGGCAATAAGGAGTTCATGATGAGCCACAGTCAGCTCCTGGTCTTGTTTTTGCTGACTGTATAGAGCTTCTCCATCTTTGGCTGCAAAGAATATAATCAATCTGATTTCGGTGTTGACCATCTGGCGATGTCCATGTACAGAGTCTTCTCTTGTGTTGTTGGAAGAGGGTGTTTGTTATGACCAGTGCATTTTCTTGGCAAAACTCTATTAGTCTTTGCCTTGCTTATTCCGTATTCCAAGGCCAAATTTGCTGTAGAGTTCTTAGCAAATATGAAGTATTGGTTTTGGCATATTATCTTATGAATATCTAAATAATCTGAAACAAATCCCATTTTTCTATGCCCCTTTGGTCCGAGACACTATTCTCTCTCTTAGGAATTATTTCCATAGGAATAGAATTTCCTTTTATTATATATTAATATGTGTGTGTGCATGTTAAGTTTCTACAGTAGTGTTGGCTCCTCTGTCCATGGGATTCTCCAGGCAAGCATACTGGAGTGGGTTGCCATGCCCTCCTCCAAGGGATCTTCCCAATGCAGGGATTGAACCTGTGTCTTTTGTGGCTCCTGCATTGCAGGTGGATTCTTCACTCTAGAGCCACAGGGGAAGCCCACATATATTCATACACACACACACACACACACACACACACACACACACTTTTCCTACCACTTTTATACTTACACAGTAGGCAGGGTTATCTTTTTAAAAAGTAATTCAGATCATGTCAGTTCTCTATAAGCTCTCTGTCTGATTTCTCTCCTTCTATACTCCTTCTGACTTTAGAGTACATCAAGCTTGAATCTGACTCAGAGCCTTTGCCCTCTGCCTGGAACCTTCTTTCTCTAGATCTCTGCATGGCTTTTTCTTAAAGCTGCTAATGTCTCAGCTGCACTGTGTCCTCTTCAGACATATCTTCCTTATCAAAGAGAGCAAAGTAGCCTTTACCATAAACCCTAACTGCTGTTACTCTGTCACTTTAACCCCCTTTATTTTCATATCAGCATTTATCACTTGTTAAAAGCTACTTTAAGTGCTGTAGTGAACATTAGGGTACGTGTGTCGTTTTGAATTCTGGTTTTCTTGGGGTATATGCCCGGTAGTGGGATTGCTGGGTCATACTGTAGTTGTATTCCTAGATTTTGTAAAGGAATCTTCATACTGTTCTCCATAGGTGCCTCAAGAGGGAGGGATATATATATATATATGGAGAAGGCAATGGCACCCCACTCCAGTACTCTTGCCTGGAAAATCCCATGGATGGAGGGGCCTGGTGGGCTGCAGTCCATGGGGTCGCTAAGAGTCGGACACGACTGAGCGACTTCATTTTCACTTCTCACTTTCATGCACTGGAGAAGGAAATGGCAACCCACTCCAGTGTTCTTGCCTGGAGAATCCCAGGGACGGGGAGCCTGGTGGGCTGCCGTCTATGGGGTCACACAGAGTCGGACACGACTGAAGCGACTTAGCGGCATATATATATATATATGGTTTACGGCTGACTTATGGCTCTCACTGTTGTATAGCAGAAACCAACACATTGCAAGGCAATCTTCCTCCAATTAAAAATTTTAAAAAAACCTACTTTGTTTAAATATGTTGTTTTTCCCGCAATACAATTAGTTTCATGAGATCAGGCACCTAGTGTATCTTACTCATCAATAACCCTCTAGTATATTAATATAACAGAAATTTGAATGGTGGGTCTATTCATTCATTCACTTATTGTGTGACCAGGAGAAGACAAGAAAACTTAAGTTTTCTGAAGCAAAGTCTTACATAAAGTTCAAGATTTATGAGTTCAAAGTGTGTGCCTCTTGAGAATTCATCTATATGAATGATGAATTTTCAGGACAAAGGTTTAGTTAAAATGTACTAATTATTTAAATGTGGGGTCCTAATGAAGACATGCATTGCTATAAATGTGGGTGAAAGTGGTTTGAAACACTTAGTGATTTATCATTGAATTATATATATGACATTAATTTAGGCTAATTATTTTAACTTATAATGGTGTTTTTATTCACAAATCCCAATTGCTGTGAAATGTTTGATTTAAGCCCAGTTTGGTGATTGCAGCCATGAAATTAAAAGACACTTACTCCTTGGAAGGAAAGTTATGACCAACCTAGATAGCATATTAAAAAGCAGAGATATCA
>NW_011491028.1:2328738-2329125 GCF_000754665.1 Bison bison bison | reverse complement strand
TGTCAACAAAGGTCCATCTAGTCAAGGCTATGGTTTTTCCAGTGGTCATGTATGGATGTGAGAGTTGGACTATAAAGAAAGCTAAGCGCTGAAGAATTGATGCTTTTGAACTGTGGTGTTGAAGACTCTTGAGAGTCCCTTGGACAGCAAGGAGATCCAACCAGTCCATCCTAAAGGAGATCAGTCTGGATATTCACTGGAAGGACTGATGCTGAAGCTGAAATTCCAATACTTCGGCCACCTGATGCAAAGAGCTGACTCATTGGAAAAGACCCTGATGCTGGGAAAGATTGAGGGCAGGAGAAGAGGGCAGGAGGAGATGGGGACAACAGAGGATGACATGGTTGGATGGCATCACCAACTCGATGGACATGGGTTTGGGTGGAC
>NW_011491028.1:2321526-2328519 GCF_000754665.1 Bison bison bison | reverse complement strand
TCGATGGACATGGGTTTGGGTGGACTCCGGGAATTGGTGATGGACAGGGAGGCCTGGTGTGCTGCAGTTCATGGGGTCACAAAGAGTCGGACACGACTAAGCAACTGAACTGAACTGAAAGTTAAAGAACGAATTTTAAAATGTAGCTCAATTTTCACTTTCAATTAAAAGCAGAAGAGATTAGAATCAAATCTCATGTGGTAGTTTAGCCTTTTGGGTTATAGGGAGAAATATGTTTCTAAGGATAGACTGCCCTGGCATGCCAAATTCATTTCATTTTCTCCAGATTTTCTAATTTCAAAGCAGAATCTATGGCAACAGTGGATATTTTGTCCATTTAATATTTTTAAGCTTTTTTACTTAGAAATTATTTAAAATTTATAAGTTTATATGTTTTAATCAAAATTGTTTGAAAATAAATAGGCCATTTTATTAAAAACAATAAAAATACCTAGATGACAATATCAATATTTTAGTTAATGTAGAGGTATCAACTGTATCAGATATTAGTCAAAACAATCTATATTTTTGGTAACTATTTAAAGACTGCCTCTAGAAAACTCTGGTAAGAAATATTGTATGGGAACATAAAATACTATGAAAGTCACTGATCTTTTTTAATTAAACTGAAAATGAAATGCTAGGATGGCACAATAAATTTATCTCAAAATATCTTTTTAGTATACTTATTTATGCCTTGAAACTGAAACAAAGACAACATTAGCTTCTAGCATAACATTTTTTATTTCAAAAATCAGTCTGTCTGAACTTTTTATTTTTTATCTATTCCGCTCTTTTTTATTTCTTGCAAAAATCATTAGAAACTGAGATAAATGTATCCTTTGTTGTCATAAATTAGTGATCAGAAAATCTTGAAATAACAAAAATATCAAGCAAAATATGAAAATAATAACTAGCATGTGTTAGAAATTGTACAAACTATTTCATGTTAGTTTATCTTGTTTTACAGATAAAAGCAACTGAAGGTTAGATGACTAGTAAGTATCAGCATGAGGTTTGACTCACCTGGACTCTAACACAATATCACTCATTCACATAATTTTTTTTATCTCCCAATATGGAGAGCTAAAGCCAGTTAGTTAATAGCTGGTGCTAGAATTTGACATCAAATATCTACTTTCTCTCACAGACAACTTTATTTTAACAGATCATCTTCCTTCTTCTATTGCATTATATGTATAGAAGTTCCAATTAGGAAATATATTAGACTGCTAGTGATGTGCTAACAAAATGCTACAGACTGTATCATTTAACAATGAAAATCTATTTTCTCACAGTTCTGGAGGCTAGGTGTCCAGCATCAAGCTGCCAGCAGGGCGGGTTTCAGGTGAAGCTTTTCTTCCCAACTTACAGCTCCTTCCTCCTGTGTCTTCACATGGCCTTTCGCCTGTGTGCATACCCTCCTGATGTCTCTTCTAATTTTAAAACACCAGTCCTCTTAGATTAGGGTCTTCCCTGGTGGATCAGACAGCAAAGAATCTGCCTACACTGTGGGAGACCCAGGTTCGATCCCTGTGTCGGGAAGATTCCTCTGGAGAAGAGAATGGCTACCCACTCGAGTATTCTTGCCTAGAGAATTCCATGGACAGAGAAGCTTGGCAGGCTACAGTCCATGGACTCATAAAGAGTCAGACATGACTGAGAGACTAACACCTCTTAGATTAGGGCCCCACTGCTCTGACTTCATTTAACTTTGATTACCTTGTAAAGGTCCTATCTTCAAATATAGTCATACTCAGGGACTAGGGCTTCAACACATGGATTTACAAAATACTCAGTTTATAACAGAAAGTTTTCTGAAGAAATATTAATGGCAATTTAGAAGATACATCTTCTTGTGTATCTGGGCTATTTAAGAAAATTATTTTTGTAATTTGTGAGAAGTTCATAAAAACTAAATTCTTGCTTCTATTTCTTACCCTGGGGCTGAAGTATAATGACTTTATCATTGTATTTCGCTCCCAGAGAAAGTGCCCCACCTTCTTTCTACAGGAAATCCTGTTTTCATTACTCCCGATCACAAACTCTATCATTACTCTCCACTCTTGCTCTGTCAATTACAACAGCTCTTATTGTTCCATTGTCTCCCTTAGGCATTTCCTTCCTTTCAGTCAGTAAATAGGATGGTCTCGCCAATCCTAAAACACAAAACAATCCTTATGACTAAATAGCCAATTTGAATAAACTTCACTTCCTATCTTGCATTCCTTTTTTTATTATTATTATTTTTTATTTAATTCTCAACCGACTGCAACCTAGCATTCTGTTCCTATCTTTTCTTTTACTCTTATTACAATTTTCCCCTCAAAGTTATCACTTACCTCCTGTTAATCTTGGTGGGCTCTTTCCAGCTCCGGTTCTCAGTGACCTACCTGAGGAGTCATGGCCCTGTTCTACTGCTGGCCCTGCTGGACTTCTCTGTTTTGTATCCATGAAGCAGAAACTTGTGTCACTTCTCTGAATTGCTCTATTCTTTCCCTGGATTTTCCTCCTTTCCCTCCTCTAGATTACTTTTCAGCATCTGCCACACATATTTTTCCCTCTCCTATCCCTCCATTCTAAAGGAGATCAGTCCTGGGTGTTTTTTGGAAGGACTGATGCTAAAGCTGAAACTCCAATGCTTCGGCCACCTCATGCGAAGAGCTGACTCATTGGAAAAGACCCAGATGCTAGGAGGGATTGGGAGCAGGAGGAGAAGGGGACGACAGAGGATGAGATGGCTGGATGGCATCACTGACTCGATGGACATGAGTTTGAGTGAACTCCAGGAATTGGTGATGGACAGGGAGGCCTGGCGTGCTGTGATTCATGGGGTCACAAAGAGTCGGACACGACTGAGCGACTGAACTGAACTGATACCTTAAAGAACTGAACTGATCCCTTAAAGGACTTCCCTGGTGGCTCAGACGTAAAGCATCTGTCTACAATGCGGGAGACCTGGGTTCGATCCCTGGGTTGGGAAGATCCGCTGGAGAAGGAAATGGCAATCCACTCCAGTACTATTGCCTGGAAAATCCCATGGACAGAGGAGGCTGGTAGGCTACAGTCCATGGGGTTGCAAAGAGTTGGACACGAGTGAGCAACTTCATTTTACACTTAACTTATCCCTTAAAGGTAAGCAGTTATCCAAGTTAGGTCTTTTGCCCTCTTTCCCCACTCAATTGATTGACTTATTTTTCTTACATATTTACTATTTACAACATGTTCAGTCTTGTTTTTATTACCGGCAGCACCTCAGTGAAATCTCACAACAACTTGATAAGGTAAATATAATGACTCCCATTTTATAGAAGTTTTATAGCAGGTTCTCTCAAACTCAGAGCTATTGACATTTTGGATCAGATAATTCTTTATTATAGAGTCTATACTGTGCATTGTAGAATATTTAGCAATTATCCTCACCTTTACCCTCTAGATATCCTTAGAAAGCCCAATTGTGACAATGGAAAATACCTCCAGACAGTGGCAGTGTCTCCAGGTTAGAACAAGAAACAAGAGATGAGGCCTACAGAGAATATGTAACTTGCCTAAGACTACAGAGCTAGAAAGGGGGTAAATCTGTGATATGATCCCAGGTAGACTGATCTTTACTAGACCCTAGTTTTTATATAATATGCTAATTACCCTTTTCTCTAAGCTCTCCCAGGAAATACAATTTACTCTTAAGACTATAATTAGGATCCCCAGGCAAATATACTTTCAAATCTATAACTCTGTCCTCAAACTCTCCAGGTCCATACTGCAATGATGTCACTCAGTGTCATATGCATATTTCACCAGTGCTCCAAATTCATCTTAGCCTTAACTGCATGAATTATCTTCCATCAAGACTTGCAGCTACATTCCCTGTATCTCTTAATGGCATTATCATTTAACCAGTGATGCAGGCTAGATATCTTATACCAAGTTATTCAGGTTATTGACATGCTTCCTTACTTCAAAAGCATCATACTTATTTTCTCTGCCTCAGTCTCTCCCATTTTACCCTTTTAAAAAGATTCCTCCAACTGAATCTAGCTTACTAGTTAAAACAATTTTGATATAAAAGCAACAACTTAAACACAGTATACTACACCAGGGAGAAGGCAATGGCAACCCACTCCAATACTCTTGCCTGGAAAATCCCATGGACAGAGGAGCCTGGTGGGCTGCAGTCCATGGGGTCGCTAGGAGTCGGACACGACTGAGCGACTTCACTTTCACTTTTCACTTTCATGCATTGGAGAAGGAAATGGCAACCCACTCCAGTGTTCTTGCCTGGAGAATCCGAGGGACGGCGGAGCCTGGTGGGCTGCTGTCTCTGGGGTCGCACAGAGTTGGACACGACTGAAGCGACGTAGCAGCAGCAGCAGCATACTACACCAGATCTTGGTCTTGGAGTCAGACATCACACTATGTAGCCTTAAAAAGTCATTGAGTCTGATTCTCAGTATTTTTTCTGGAATATCATATGTCATCTTTTCTCATAAGACTATTGTGAGGGTTAAATGAGATGAAAGAGTATTAAAACAAAGATTAGGGAAGGGATATGAATAAATCAGGAGTTTGGGATTTATATAAATATAAACTATTTTACATAAAATAGATTACCAACAAGGACCTACTGTAAAGCACAGGGAACTATAATCAAAATCTGTAATAACCTATAAAAGAAAGGATCTGAAAAAGTGTTTGTGTATATATGCATATATATACACATACATATATATATATATATGAATCATTTTCCTGTATAGCTGAAACTAATACAACATTCTAAACCAATGACACTTCAATCAAAAAAAATATTTATAAATATAGAATTAGAGGGGAAAAGATAATTAACCTGTGTTTTCATTTTAACAAATGACATAAACTCAAATGATTTTGCATATAGTATTGTATTTATTAAATTTCCATCACATTACTTGCATTATTATTAACAGTGTATAGGAAATATGATGGCTCAGTTATGTGACTGTTAGTTTCTTCTATATTAATAGAATAAAACCGTCCTATTGGCAATTACTTCAGGTAAATATAGGAAATAGAGATCTTGAAAAATTATACAAAAATAAATGAAACAAAGGCACCATATTGTGAAAATCCACACATTAATTTCTCTGAACTCTTCCCTTCTTTCCCACCACTGAGCACACTGTGTATCATCTATAAACTGGGGCCTTCTCACATCATGATGTTTGTGCTATGCTTAAGTAGTCACTTGGTTAATTTGTTTTTCCTTGTCTATTCATCCTTTGCAGGTACCTTGTTAGCCTTTACTATTAACTTCTGGCATTTCAGAAAAAAAGGTTATTTAAGCTTTTATATACTCTCACAGTTTTCTGAAGCTTTTTAAGTAGGTTTATTCTTCTTTAGGATAATGAAGCAATTGCAAAAGAATGAACTATCTTTCAAGCTTTAAATTGTCAATAACTAAGACTTCACTGGTGGGTCAGATGGTAAAGCGTCTGCCTACAATGTGGGAGACCCGGGTTCAATCCCTGGGTCAAGAAGATCTCCTGGAGAAGGAAATGGCAACCCACTCCAGTATTCTTGACTGGAAAATCCCATGGATGGAAGAGCCTGGTAGGCTACAGTCCATGGGATTGTAAAGAGTCGGACATGACTGAGTCCACTTTAAGCTCCATGTATCAATTATAAGAAAAGAATATATGTCAAACTAACTCTTCTTGGATGGTGACATGTTTCATGCCCTGGCCTGATCTGCACCATCATGTCTTTTAAGATTATTTCAACCAAAAAATCATGCTGGTCAGGTTTCAGGGTAACAGAAGTTCTCATACCTTGCCACTGCAGAGTAAACTGCAAAATGGTTCTAGATAACAATTTAAAAATATGTGTATTATTTGAAGGCAGAAATATACAATATAGAAATACAGTCCCTTCAATCAGTGGTGCTGAGAAAACTGGACAGCTACATGTAAAAGTGAAATCAAAACATTTTATTATTCCTCATATAATAAACCCAGATGAATTAAAATTTCAAATTTAAAACTGAAAATCATAAAACTCCTAAAGTAAAACATATGCAGTATTATTCTTGACATAAGTCTTAGCAATATTTTTTGGATCTGTGTACTCAGGAAAGGGAAAAAGAAAAGAAAAACAAATAAGAGGCACCTAGATAAACTTGAAAGCTTTTGCACAACAAAGAAAACCACTGACAAAATGAGAAGACAAGCCTTTTGGATGGGAGACAATATTTACAAATGATATCTGTTAATGATGTATCTGATAAGGAGATCAAACTAATCAATCCTAAAGGAAATCAACCCTAAATATTCATTCAAAGGACTGATGCTGAAGACAAAGCTTCAATATTCTGGCCACCTGATGGGAAGAGCTGACTCACTGGAAAAGAACTGGATCCAGGGAAGGATTGAAGGCAAAAGGGGAAGAAGGCAGCAGAGGATGAGATGATGAGACAGCATCACCAACTCAATGGACATGAATTAGAACAAATTCTGGGAGATAGTGAAGGACAGGGAAGCCTGACATGCTGCAGTTCATGGAATCACAAAAAGGTCAGACATGACTTAGCAACTGAACAACAAATTCAAAATACAGAATGAGCTCATAGTAATCAGTATCAAAAAAAAAAAAACTAATTAAAAATGGGCAGAAGACATGAATAGATATTTTCCCAAAGAAGATATGCAGATGGCCATCAGGCACATGAAAAGATGCTCAACATGGCTAGTCATCACAGAAATGCAAATCAAAACCACAATGAGATATCACCTCACATCTGTCAGAAAGATTATTATCAAAATGGCAACAAATAACAAGTGTTGGAGGATGTGGCTTTTGGACTCTGTGGGAGAGGGTGAGGATGGGATGATTTGGGAGAATGGCATTGAAACACGTATATTATCATATGTGAAACGGATCCCCAGTCTGGGTTCAATGCATGAGACAGGGTGCTCGGGGCTGGTGCACTGGGATGACCCAGAGGGATGGGATGGGGAG
>NW_011491028.1:2313858-2321426 GCF_000754665.1 Bison bison bison | reverse complement strand
TGTCAATGTATGGCAAAACCACTACAATACTGTAAAGTAATTAGCCTCCAATTAAAATAAATAAATTTATATTAAAAATAAACAAAAAACAAAACAAACAAACAAAAGGCAACAAATAACAAGTGTTGGAGGATGTGGAAAAAAGAAAACCTTGTGCACTATTGGTGGGATTGTAAATTGATGTAGTCGCTATGGAAAACAGTATGGTTATTCCTCAAACAAATAAAGCTGGAACTGCCATGTGATTCAGTAATTTAACTTCTTGGTATTTGCCAAAATTAAAAAAATAATCACTAATTGGAAAAGATATATGCACCTGAGTGTTCATAGAAGCATTATTTATGATAGCTAAGATGCGGAAGCAACATAACAGTCCATCAACAGATGAATGGATAGTATATATACACAATGAAATATCACTCAGCCATAAAAAACCCCAAACTGAAATGCTGTCATTTGCAACAACATGCAAGGACCTGGATGGTGATTTTTTTCCTTCCTATCTCATGATTGTCATACAGCTCATCTGGACCACCACCCCTACCCACCACCACCATTTTGGTTGCATTTAATGTGTTAATATCTTTCTAAACTCTGGCACTCAGCATTGAGCTCAGTATTACAAATGTAGTCGGGTCAGTGTTGACTGCAGGAGAATTATAACTATAGCCTAAACTTTAATTCAGATTTTATAATTGCAACCAACTCAGGGCCAGTGTGCTACCCAACTCTAAGGGATCAGAATATAACCTGTAATTATATAATCCTTAACATCAACCTGGCCTCTGAGTTTCAGTTGAGAAACATCTCTAGAAACTATATTTACTTTCCTCTGAATCAGATGATCAGAGGTGTTCTTGAAGACCGGGAGGGTATTACACTTAGTGAAGTGAGTCAGACATTGAAGGACAAATACTGTATGATTTCACTCATACGTGGAATCTAAAAAAATAAAACAAACAATATAGCAAAACAGAAACAGACTCACAGATATAGAGAACAGAGTACTGGTTACCAATGGGAAGAAGGTAGGAGGAGGGGCAAGGTAGTGGAAGGAGATTAAGAGGTACAAACTACTAGGTATAAAATAAATAAGATATAAAGATGTAATATACAGCTGTGATAATCTTAAATGGAGTATAATCTATAGAAATATTGAATCACTATACTGTATATCTGAAACTTGTAATATTGTAAATCAACTATATTTCAACAAAACATTTAAAAATAAACAAAAATAAAAATACATATTTACTTTGAATCAGTAATTCTACTGCTGAGTAGCTCCTCAAGGAAATTATTCTAAGGGGGAAAAAAGATACATGCAAAGAATTCTTTACAAAACTAAAAATTAAAATGAGCTTATATGGCCCATTTTAAGACTCAACTTCTGCTCATGAGATATTTTTATTAAACATGAGTCTGGTGTGCTTCCGTCGATGGGTCACAAAGAGTCAGACATGATTTAGCAACTGAACAACAAATAACTAATACAATATGGTAAAGCAGCATGATGCAATGGCCCTTGCAGAGAGGATCCTCCTTCTCCACTTATAAGCCATGTTGCATTGTGATATGATACTTTAACTCTCTAGAGCCAAGTGTAACATTAAAATAGAAGATAAAAAGTATTCTTTTCATGTTTGCTGTGACAGTAATTATGTATGTATATATGTAAATATGTGTATACCTTTTCATCAGGCTATCTGTCCCAACTAGCTCCATGATTGACACATATGTTCAATAAACGACAGGGTAAATTTGTCTATCTGTATATCTACCTGTGTGTAAGCAAGTACTATTTATTCTACCCCTGTACATGGACAAAGTAGGAAAAAAATTAGGCAGTGTGATGTCACTATTTAAGGTAATTAACTGAAATACTGGGGCTTGCCTGGTAGCTCACATGGTAAAGAGTATGCCTGCAATGAGGCAGATCCAGGGTCGATCCTGGGTTGCGAAGATCCCCTGGAGAAGGAAATGGCAACCTACTCCAGTATTCTTATCTGGAAAATCCCATGGATGGAGGAACCTGGCAGGCTACAGTCCCTAGGGTCACAAAGAGTTGGACACGACTGAGCAACTAACATTTTCACTTTTCACTGAAATATTAACAGTAATTACCTTTGAATGGTGGGATTATATTTATATTTTTCTGTGCTTTCTAATTTTTCTTAGGGAGCAACTAATAAGCTTATAATCACCTGACACCAACTATATAAAAAGGTAAAAACAAGACAAAGAAAAAAGGAAAAAAAAACAACCCTGCGAGTGCAACACAATAAATAAAATTTTTCACTCACCCAATTAGATTTCTCATCTAGATGAAAATATACTATCTTTCATTCATCAAGGGAGGACATCATCTTTATTACCTACCAAATCATGATTTGTCTTTGCATTCTGATTTTTGTTTTGATATTAGTTCAATTACATGATTGTAGCCAGGTGGTGCATAATATGACCATTACACTTCATCCAAACTAGTAAATTCTGCAAAGTTCTTCTTTGTAATCAAAGCTTAGTCTGGGAATAAAATTTCAGTGTTATTGGAGCTGATGCTAATCCAATTCATGTGTTTATGCTGTGAGTTTCAAAATAAGTACCAACTGCAGGCGCATTGAAAAGAAAAGGAAAGTTTTAGATCTTTATGACCCAGCTGGGCCTGTAATAACAGTCTCACCAGGAAGTGTGCCTACTAAAGTAAGCAAAACCACTAAACTACAAAAAAAGCAATGGGAATATCTGAAGCAGAATTCAGCTTTCAAGCCTAGTAATTACACTATTGATTTTTAAAGTGATTGTTAAGCTTCTCTCAGAAACTGATCCTGGCATCTCCCTCCCTGCTTTATCTTTAAGAGCACCAGAAGCACTATAATCCCTTTCCCAAATTAATAGCCAAAACTTTACACAGAAAACGTATAAAGAGAATTCAAATATGAAATTTCAACTCTTCCCTTTATAATTGAAGAAATTAAGATTGATTTTTTTAAATTAAAAGTTTTCACAGATTTTTCTTATTCATTCACACAACTGGCTTATGAATTCCAAAGACAATGCTGAGTCTCTGAATAACAGTTCTTAAAACATTCAATGGAAAAAAAATGCAAGCCTCAGAAATATAGAAAGGTTTTAAGAATTAACGGGGAAAAAGGAATTATTTACTCCTTGGTGTAAAATAAAACAGTTGTAATTAACAAGACCAAAGCTGTGATTGTGGTATTTTAAAACTGATACACGGTGAAACCCACTATCACTATCCATTTTATCATCTGATTGTCAGGAGAAAAGAAAACAACTCATTTCTGTCAATGGACTTCTCCGTCTGAATATCTGAATACCGTTTTGACAGTCTGAAGTTATATCCTTAACCAGTACAGTTCATCTGAACCTGCTCTGTCTTTCATACTTTTGATCTATTATAGACATGTGCCAAGTCTCCCAAGGCAGAAGCAGTTTTTTTGTTAACATCTCACATTTAATTATTCCCCGAAATCTGCTTTAAGTCTCCCCTGATGGCTCAGATGGTAAAGAATCCACCTGTAATGCAGGAGACTTGGATTTTGTCCCTGGGTCGGGAAGATCCCCTGGAGAAGGGAATGTCTACCCACTCCAGTATTCTTGCCTGGAGAATTCCATGGACAGAGGAGCCTGGCAGGCTACAGTCCATGGCACTGAGAGCTGGACATGACTGAGCAACTAACACACACACACCCCAAATTAGATTTAAATTTAGACTCTTAAACTCTAGTGAGCAACCCCTAGGACTGTTGCCTTAGTCTCCTATTAGTTTCCCTGTTTGAGTTCATCCCATTGGAATCAATCTTCTATTCCCTTCCTTCAAAAGCAAATATTGACAAACTGTAGTAGCAGCTGTCTTCTGATGGTTCCTTATTGCCCAGAGGATAAATCATATACCTTTAGTTTGAGATTATTAGGATATTTCTTTATTATCTGCCCTCATCTCTTTCTAACTGTATCTTGCAGGCAACCACCTGCCTAGTTCACTGTTCAGTTCCTTGACACATAAATCCTCTTGTCTTGGTATATTCCACTTTTTACTGTACAATAACATTTTCAAATTCCTCATATTTGTGTCTGCCCTTCCTTTCACAGGAGCTATATTTACCCTCCTTTCTTACTTGTAAAATCCCTATTCAAACTTTAGACAACTCACATATCCCTTTGTCCTATAAGTCCTTTCGGATGCTAGAGGCATAACACATTTCTCCCAATTTAGTTCCCCCTCCCCCCCTGCCATTTTTATTTTTCCCATACTGAAATGGCAATTTCTCATGGTTTTTAATGCACTTGTGTTGATCAGGAATTACTCCAAGCGGACAAAGACTTTTCATACTGTTCATGGGGTTCTCAAGGCAAGAATACTGAAGTGCTTTGCCATTCCCTTCTCCAGTGGACCACATTTTGTCAGAACTCTCCACCATTACCCGTCCGTCTTGGGTGGTACTATATGGTAAGGCTGATAGTTTCATTGAGTTAGACCAGGCTGTGGTCCATGTGATTAGACTGCTAAGTTTTCTGTGATTGTGGTTTTCAGTCTGTCTGCCCTCTGATGGATAAGGGTAAGAGGCTTATGGAAGATTCCTGATGAGAGAGATTGACTGGGGGGGCTGAAACTCTGTCTTGTTCTGATGGGCGGAGCCAGGGTCAGTAAGTCTTTAATCCAATTTTCTACTGATGGGTGGAGTTGTGTTCCCTCCCTGCTATTTACCTGGGGCCAAACTATGACTGTCTGAGGAGACCTTACAAATAGCTGTGAAAAGAAGAGAATCAAAAGGCAAAGGAGAAAAGGAAAGATATTCCCTTTGAATGCAGAATTCCAAAGAATAGCAAGGAGAGATAAGAAAGCCTTCCTCAGCTATCAATGCAAAGAAATAGAGGAAAACAAGAGAATGGGAAAGATTGGCAAAACTAATACAATTATGTAAAGTTTAAAAATAAAATAAAATTAGAAAAAAAAAAATAAAGGTCACAAAATAGGTGATGACAAAAAAAAAAAAAAAGAAAATTAGAGATACCAAAGGAACATTTCATGCAAAGATGGGCTCGATAAAGGACAGAAATGGTACGGACCTAACAGAAGCAGAAGATATTAAGAAGAGGTGGCAAGAATACACAGAAAAACTGTACAAAAGAGATCTTCACGACCCAGATAATCACGATGGTGTGATCACTGACCTAGAGCCAGACATCCTGGAATGTGAAGTCAAGTGGGCCTTAGAAAGCATCACTATGAACAAAGCTAATGGAGGTGATGGATTTCCAGTTGAGCTATTTCAAATCCTGAAAGATGATGCTGTGAAAGTGCTGCACTCAATATGCCAGCAAATTTGGAAAACAACAGTGGCCATAGGACTGGAAAAGGTCAGTTTTCATTCCAATCCCAAAGAAACGCAATGCCAAAGAATGCTCAAACTACCACACAATTGCACTCATCTCACACGCTAGTAAAGTAATGCTCAAAATTCTCCAAGCCAGGCTTCAGCAATATGTGAACCATGAACTTCCTGATGTTCAAGCTGGTTTTAGAAAAGGCAGAGGAACCAGAGATCAAATTGCCAACATAGGCTGGATCATCGAAAAAGCAAGAGAGTTCCAGAAAAACATCTATTTCTGCTTTATTGACAATGCCAAAGCCTTTGACTGTGTGGATCACAATAAACTGTGGGAAATTCTGAAAGAGATGGGAATCCCAGACCACCTGACCTGCTTCTTGAGAAATCTGTATGCAGGTCAGGAAGAAACAGTTAGAACTGGACATGGAACAGCAGACTGGTTCCAAACAGGAAAAGGAGTACGTCAAGGCTGCATATTGTCAACCTGCTTATTTAACGTATATGCAGAGTACGTCATGAGAAACACTGGGCTGGAAGATGTGCAAGCTGGAATCAAGATTGCTCAGAGAAATATCAATAACCTCAGATATGCAGATGACACCACCCTTATGGCAGAAAGTGAAGAGGAACTAAAAAGCCTCTTGATGAAAGTGAAAGAGGAGAGTGAAAAAGTTGGCTTAAAGTTCAACATTCAGAAAAATAAGATCATGGCATCCGGTCCCATCACTTCATGGGAAATAGATTTGGAAACAATGGAAACAGTGTCAGATTTTATTTTTTGGAGCTCCAAAATCACTGCAGATGGTGATTGCAGCCATGAAATTAAAAGATACTTACTGCTTGGAAGGCAAGTTAAGACCAACCTAGATAGCATATTGAAAAGCAGAGACATTACTTTGCCAACAAAGGTCCGTCTAATCAAGGCTATGGTTTTTCCAGTGGTCATGTATGGAGGTGAGAGTTGGACTGTGAAGAAAGCTGAGCACCGAAGAATTGATGCTTTTGAACTGTGGTGTTAGAGAAGACTCTTCCGAGTCCCTTGGACTGCAAGGAAATCCAACCAGTCCATCCTAAAGGAGACCAGTCCTGGGTGCTCTTTGGAAGGACTGATGTTAAGGCTGAAATTCCAACACTTGGCCACCTCATGCGAAGAGTTGACTCACTGGAAAAGATCCTGATGCTGGGAGGTATTGAGGGTAGGAGGAGAAGGGAACTACAGAACTGAACTGAACTGAACTGAAACTATGATGGAGGTAGTGAAGATAATGGTGACCTCCTTTAAAAGATTCCATTCATGAAACTAAGACACTTACTCCTTGGCAGGAAAGTAATAACCAATCTAGTTCAGTTCAGTCGCTCAGTCGTGTCCGCCTCTTTGCGACCCCCTGAATCACAGCACGCCAGGCCTCCCTGTCCATCACCAACTTCAGGAGTTCACCCAGCCTCAGGTCCGTCGAGTCAGTGATGCCATCCAGCCATCCCATCCTCTGTCGTCCCCTTCTCCTCCTGCCCCCAATCCCTCCCAGCATCAGAGTCTTTTCCAATGAGTCAACTCTTCACATGAGGTGGCCAAAGTACTGGAGTTTCAGCTTTAGCATCATTCCTTCCAAAGAAATCTCAGGGCTGATCTCCTTCAGAATGGACTGGTTGGATCTCCTTGCAGTCCAAGGGGCTCGCAAGAGTCTTCTCCAACACCACAGTTCAAAAGCATCAATTCTTCGGTGCTCAGCCTTCTTCACAGTCCAACTCTCACATCCATACATGACCACAGGAAAAACCATAGTCTTGACTAGACGAACCTGTGTTGGCAAAGTAATGTCTCTGCTTTTGAATATGCTATCTAGGTCGGTCATAACTTTCCTTCCAAGGAGTAAGCGTCTTTTAATGTCATGGCTGCAGTCACCATCTTCAGTGATTTTGGAGCCCAGAAAATAAAGTCTGACACTGTTTCCACTGTTTCTCATCTATTTCCCATGAAGTGATGGGACTGGATGCCATGATCTTAGTTTTCTGAATGCTGAGTTTTAAGCCAACTTTTTCACTCTCCACTTTCACTTTCATCAAGAGGCTTTTTAGTTCCTCTTCACTTTCTGCCATAAGGGTGGTGTCATTGGCATATCTGAGGTTACTGATATTTCTCCCGGCAATCTTGATTCCAGCTTGTGTTTCTTCCAGTCCAGCACTTCTCATGATGTACTCTGCATATAAGTT
>NW_011491028.1:2285750-2313381 GCF_000754665.1 Bison bison bison | reverse complement strand
GTGTGAGATGAGTGCAATTGTGTGGTAGTTTGAGCATTCTTTGGCATTGCCTTTCTTTGGGATTGGATTGAAAACTGACCAACCTAGACAGCATATTAAAAATCAGAGGCATTACTTTGCCAACAAAGGTCCATCTAGTCAAGGCTATGGTTTTTCCAGTAGTCATATATGGATGTGAGAGTTGGACTATAAAGAAATCTGAGTGCTGAAGAATGGATGCTTTTGAACTGTGATGTTGGAGAAGACTCTTGAGAGTCCCTTGGACTGAGAGGCGATGCAACTAGTCCATCCTAAAGGAGTTTAGTCCTGAGTGTTCATTGGAAAGACTGATGTTGAAGCTGAAACTCCAATACTTTGGCCACCTAATGCAAAGAGCTGACTCATTTGAAAAGACCTTGATGCTGGGAAAGATTAAAGGTGGGAGGAGAAGGCGACAACAGAGGATGAGAATGTTGGATGGCATCACCGACTCAATGGACATGAGTTTGGGTAAACTCCGGGAGATGGTGATGGACAAGGAGGCCTGGCTTGCTGTAGTCCGTGGGGTCGCAAAGAGTTGGACACGACCGAGTGATTGAACTGCACTGAACTGAACTGAGACGTAGATTTTGCTATTTATGGCTCTGGACCTTGAAATAGGATTTAGCTTGTAATCTGTACTGGTTATTGATTTATTTATTGGTTTTCAGTTCTAAATTCGCCCTTTTTAACTGCTCTATAAAAAGTGGATTGGGTCATTAAATTTTTTTCTTTGCCAACTTGCACTGAAACTTTGCCACTGGGGAGAAACGGCAAGAATAAAGCGATTTGCTTCCTGGCTCCAGTCAGATTGCTCGGATTTTGTACAACCTTCTCCAGGGTATGGCTACTACAGTACTTGGAGTTCAGCAATACCAAGCAGCCAGCAGCTTCCCCAGCACACCTCCCCTCGCGTAGTTTCCCTGGTATGAGCAGCTTTCCCTGGAACACCTCTGGCATAAGATCTCCTGCCATGGCATCGGAGCACGTTACTGCCATCTAGCCAGCATGGCTGTGTCCTTCCCAGCAAGGGTGATTTCCCCCTGAGGGACACTTGGAAATACCTTGGGACACTTTCTGTTGTCACCTTGGGGTTTTCGGGGAATGTTAACTTGTATTTAGTGAGTAGAGGTCAAGATGCCACTAAACATTCTACAGTGCACAGGACAGCCCTCCACCAAAACCAACTCTCTGATTCAAAATGCCAATATTATCCAGTTCCATGAACAACTCTCCATAACAAGGTCTAGTTCTTAGTCTCAGCAGAGCAAGGTAGAGGGTGGAGAGAAGGATGGGGGAAGGAAAATGTTTTTCTTGAATCGTCTCTTAATGGCCTGAGGTCTGTGACAATTCCTTGTACTTTCTGGTTTTTTTTTTTTTTTTTAGCATCCAAGATCATTTTATTTATTTTTTTAAATTTAAATTTATTTATTTTAATTGGGGGCTAATTACTTTACAATATTGTATTGGTTTTGCCATACATCAACATGAATCTGCCACAGGTGTACACGTGTTCCCAATCCTGAACCCCCCTCCCACCTCCCTCCCCATACCATCCCTCTGGGTCATCCCAGTGCCCCAGCCCCAAGCAACCTGTATCCTGCATTGAACCTAGACTGGCGATTCATTTCTTGTATGATATTATACATGTTTCAATGCCATTCTCCCAAATCATTCCTTGTACTTTCTGTATCCTGAATTTCTGCTATGACCTTTTGACTAACTTGATCAATATCTAAAACACTTTTAATAAGAATTTTTAAACAAAAAACTGCTAAGTTTTAACTAATGACCTACCAACATACTAATGACATTGAACTTCTTTTACTTTGAATAGAGTCAAATTTACCAAAGAATACTGATGGAAGCTCAGTGTGTTTGGGACTCAACAAATTAGAGGTGGAAATTATCTGTACAATAGGAATAGAAATAAGTACTGTCACATTTATACATTTGCCTCAAAACTCCTCAAATATAGACCAGGCCTTCTCAGTGAGTTCTCTAGTCAGTAATGCTGTATATAATTTCTATAACTACTTGCAAGAGGAGGAGGGTGTACAATTTTAAAGTACTACAACACGCATATGTGATGAAGAGCAGTCCCATTCACCTCTTTCTGTGAGTTTAAACCATTAATACTACCTCTGGATATGGCCGTTTTCCAGTACCTATGTGCTTATTTTGTAGTTAGATCAGGCTTGCTCAGGGCATGCTATAATTCAACTTCCATTATTAAAATAAACCAGTGTAATGACTCTCTTTCAAGCTTCTGGATTTTATCTCTCCTGCTTAATAAATATTTTTTTGTAAAGCACAGCAATCAATAATAGCTCCATAAAGAAGACAAGCCCAAATGATCACAACTGAATGATCACATTCTAGCAAAGTACATTTGTCTTCTCGTGTTCATCCTGCAAATATCCTCACATTACCCCGGATTTCATTCTAGAAAATGCACCAAAGTAAAATCCATTTAGACTGTGCGACAGGCTGAGGCTCTGAAAAATTTTAAATTCATCCCCCTATCAGTTAAGTAGTGTGACTACATGCTGTATGGTATCTGGAGTTCCCACAGTCTTACCATGTGGACAAAGACTGGTAGATACATAAAGATAACAGATACATAGAAGGAAACAGATGACATAGGTGGGGCACATGCCACTGGATGCGTGGGCCTTCATGAGACTGGCCTGGTGAGAACAGTAGGGTAAGAACAGTGCTGGAAAGATTCTACTGTCATCAAATCTTTCCATACGGTTCTCCCCGTCTCCCTCCATGACACCTGAAATTCTAAAACCTTCTGGATTTTTGTGATTTTTCAGTCTTCAGGGGTAAGTCATTCAAATGTAAGTAACCCACAGACCATCATCATCTTCATCTCTACGTAGCTACTACTCAAATTAATGCACAGCCTGAAGTGAAGTCCTTGAGATTGCAAGAGAGAAATTAAGAAGAACAGGGACCAGGGCTTTCCTGCAGTCCAGTGATTAGGCTCTTCCACTGTAGTGGGGCACAAGTTCAGTTCCTGGTGGGGCAACTAAGATCCTGCATGCCATGTGGTTTAACCAAAAAGATAAAGAAGAAAGCCTGTGTGTGTGGCAGGGGTGGGGAGTGTAATGGGAAAGAGGAGTGCCGGTAGAAGAGTAATGTGATGAGGGAACTAGAGGTACAGGGTGTCAGAGAGAGGAAAGCAAGCTGGCAGATGGCACTGGGAAGACCAACAGCCGAACACACTTCAAACCAGTATTCTTTACGATTTTGCTTCATTTAAAAGACAGGTTGAGCAGAGTCTGGAGGAAGGTCAGAACAGGGCCACTGGAGGCAGCAATCAATTTTTTTATGTTGGTTAAGTAAGTTAGGGGTTAGCAAACTACAGCTCACAGGTCAGATTCAGCCCATTGACTGTTTCTTGTATGGCCATTAGCTGAGAATAATTTGTGCATTTTTAAGTGGCAGGAACAAGAAAGTTTCAAAAGATGAATAATACTTCTTGACCTCTAAAAACAATGAAATTCAAATTCCATCATCCATACACCTTTATTGAAACAAAGACATGTTCATTTACTTATTGTCTTTGATTGCTTTTGCATTACAATGGTAGAATTGGGTAGATGCAACAAAGGTCATTTGGCCTACAAAGTGTGAAATATTGACTATCTGACCTTTTATAGAAAAGCTTATCCTATCCTTGGTTTAAGTCATGGAGCTAAGGCTTCATATTTACATACCCCACTCAGAATAAATCTCCTGCACTTAACTAACCCATCATTTTTGTGGGGAAGTTCTGTGATCCTCTGTTCCTCCTTGAGCATGAGCCTTAGTGAGTCTCACCCTTCACCAAGCTGCTTGTCAGAAACATCAATAGCACCCTTCCTGAGAGAAGTTGAATAACTACTATTTTGTCATCTTTTTGCATCTCTTCTGACATCCTAGGTCCTGGTATGGAAGGCTTCCTTGACTCCTGCCTGACAGGTCCATTGCTTATTCTACAGAGCCCAGAGCATAGATTCAGTATTTTTGTTTATTTTGCCTTCAACTTGGAGTTGACACTGAATAGCAATAGCAAACAGGGAATGGAGGGAGGCACCAACCCACCACAAGTAAGAGTAGATCTGGTCGAGGCTAGGATCAGAAGCACTATCATTGGAAACTGATGCAGATGTGGCTAAAGAGGCTACTTGTGGAGGACAGGATGTATAAACAGAGAGGAGGTTTTGCTACCAGCACCGATAAAGGAATAACAACCAAAAATTTAATATAATTGAGTTTGCCCTATATACTCAGTTTTCAGACCTATACTGAACTTATGTCTTGCTCATCTCAGTAGCCCAAGTAACTGATACTGAAACAGGCATTCATCTTTATCTTTTGTAATGATTAAACATAAAAATTTCCTAGTCTGGCTCTAATCTCAGTTTTAATACCTAGCTCCAGTTTTGGTGTTGAGAAATAGTCTTCAGCCTAACAATTCCAGTGACTTTTTCTCTATGTCCAATCTTTCTTGGTAACCTATTTGCTCCTATATTTTGTATAGGTCTTGGGACAAGTCTTATGACACAGGAATTGATAGATCAGGATGGATACTGGTCCTGTTGCTGCTGCTGCCAAGTCGCTTCAGTCGTGTCTGACTCTTTGCAACGCCATAGATGGCAGCACACCAGGCTCTTCTGTCCCTGGGATTCTCCAGGCAAGGGTACTAGAGTGGGTTGCCATTTCCTTCTCCAATGCATGCATGCATGCTAAGTCGCTTCAGTTGTGTCTGACTGTGTTTGACCCCGTGGACTGCAGCCCACCAGGCTCCTCCGTCCATAGGATTTTCTAGGCAAGAGTACTGGAGTGGGGTGCCATTGCCTTCTCCTCTCCAATGCATGCATGCATGCTAAGTCGCTTCAGTTGTGTCTGACTGTGTTTGACCCCATGGACAGCAGGCCACTAGGCTCCTCCATCCACAGGATTCTCTGGGCAAGAATCCTGGAGTGGGTTGCCATTTCCATCTCCATGGTTACTGATCCTGGTATATGCCAAATACCCTTTTCTAGTTGTTGGATCAAGGATAGGTCTGGAGATTCCTGGCTGGGTGAAGCAGAGGACCATGGAGCAAAGGGGTGGGAGAAACACAAAGGGGGCTCATACCATTGCTGTTTACCAACGAGCATGAAAACGTTTCAACTTTCATAACCAATTGGCTGCGTCTTGGAGTTATACAGTAAATGAGGGATACAGTTGAGACTCTTAGATTTTAATTTTCTGGGGGAAAATATATGACTCTCTGTTAAAAACAGTAAGAAAATTACTAGTAAATATTCAGTGATCTCAATCTATCAAAAAATGTCATCTTACATAAACTCCTAACTTCACTAATAACTTACCACACGGATGAAGAAGTGGATTGCATAACTGATTATGGGACACAAAGATATACTTATGTTCACATTTATTTCTCTTCATGGATTCTAAAATAAGATATTCTAAATATACTTAGTTGTCTTTTATGTATTCAAGAATGTTATTAATGGAAATAGATTGTTCTGTTAGATTCAAATTTCTTTATGTCAATTTTCATGAATTTTAGAGTCACTGCACATAATTATGAAAATAATGTAAGAAATCAGTCCTCAGAGAATGCTTCTTGAGAACAACATGTATCTGTTTATCACTTTCTAGTTTGTCTGTGAACTCTTTTTTTTTTTTTTTTAATTTCCCACATGCGTGATTAGTTACAATGATGTTCTTTTGCTCTCCCTCTGGAATAATAAAGCATAATCACTGGCTTACATAACATGGTACCTCAGTTGTAAATTTGTGAAAGAAGCTCCATGTGTTGGTAGTTCTAATGCTCGCCATCTGTTTGCATGGGTGAAGCCCTGGTGCTCCCTTAATTGGCCATAAATTAGGTACTAGCAGCAGGATTATGACAAGATCCTTCAGTTACAGTTTAATTTCTTTTTTAAGCTGGGATTCAACATTTGGTGGGAATCCCAACTCCTCTGATAAGAGCATAGAAATGCACTTCTTGAGCCCTAGACTCAAGCCATCTTCTCTCTATGTTTTAAGCTAGACCTCCCTCAAGGTATGTTCTGTGTATACACTTCTGAAGATAAACTTACGCTGAGCAGAAAGAAAAAACTACTAAATCCAGGAGATTCCAGTACCTTCTCTAAGAAGAGGAAGAGGCACATTGATTGAGCGCTCACTACACATCTTGTGCTGTGTGGGGACCTTGACATATATTAAATTGTTTGATCTTCGAAACAATTTTATAATTTAGGCATCTCCCACTTTTCAGATAGGAAAACTAAGACTTAAAATTGAATTGCCCATATTGTCATAACATGGTGTAGTAAAGATTCAAGTGTTGAGCTTTGGACTCTATTTGACCAAGTCCATACACTCCTCACTGCACACTATATATGAGTAGGTTTGAAAAAGAAAATGGATATGCGCAAAAGTATGTATGTGATGCTACTTGATGCTCCTTCATCTCCTGGGATCTCAGTCAACAGAACTGAAGAACCTACATTAGATAACTCTCAGTGTCCCAATAGTTTGTTTCCATGGCTTGATTAATCTGGGCTTGAATATTAACCACAAAGCCTTAACAAGTTATTAAAATGTTATGGACTTCAGTTTCCTTTTCTGTTAAACATCCCATCTTCCAGGTAGAATCATTACAAAGGAAAGTAGATACATAAACTGATAGAAATACCCATCCATCCTCAATCAGCAGGCAAACGCTCAGCCTCACTGTCATTCTTCCCTCATCAGATTCCCTTGTGCTTTAGAGGGAAGATTAAGGCCATTCAAATTACCATAACTTTCCTTGTTTACATCTCTACAAATTTTCTACCTATTCTCTTTTTCACTATCTTCAGAACATTAAAAAAAACCCAAAAACATGTTTTTCCAATTTCTCTTTCCCTGTTTGCTCACAATTTCCTCCCCTGTGGACACATTTCTATCAAGTGTCACCCCCAACCTCCGCCCTGCCTCTTTTTTCTTTTTTAACTTGGCCACCATGGCATGTGGGATCTTAAGTTTCACAATCAAGCAAACACAACATCTTAACCACTGGACTGCCTGGGAAGCCATCCTCCTCAAGGTTTGTGTAGAACCATCACAAGGAAACTCTCCAAGACCTCACTAGTGTCTCATGTGCCCTCCCTTCTCTCTTTTATCTTTGTTTAGCCTAGTTTCTTGAAAGAAAAAAAAAAAATCCTTTGGTCTCAATGCTCTCACATCCTCAGTACCGACTCACTCTTTGCAATCTGCATTCCACTTTCACTGTTTTATTAGATATTTTTCTCCCAGGTTGCTAAATTTTTTGCCCTTTTCTCTATATATTCATGCCTCTCAGTTTCTCACTTGTATTTATTTCTGCTGATTATCCTTTTTCCCTTGAAATCTTCTCTCGGTATCTGAGGTTCCCAACACTGTTCTAGTTGCTGACATTGCAGTTTTATCACGGGTTTTCTTCCTCTGCCTCAATTTTACATGTAAGAATTTTCCCGAATTCTAAACTTGGTCTTTTAATCTTTTCTATTCTTTCATGCAATTCCATCCAGTTTTATGGCTTCAGTTGTTAACTCTATGTAAGCAATTTTTAGGTTAATTTTATGTTAACTCTAACAAGCATTCTTGTCCCACATTTTCTACCTCCTGTGAGGCACCTGTTCCTGAGTGTCAAACTTGTATGTCAAATTCATGATATTTTTATTGAATAATTCTTATGCTTCCCAAACTAATTCTTTTTCTACACGCCTTCTAGATCTTCTAAATTTCTTTTTTACCCTTTGCATTCAGGCAAGTCTCAGCCCTCTGGGCTTATGTCTTTATTCTTACACATGCCTATAATGATCTCATGATGACCACTTAGATTTACAGACTGCTAACCAGATATTCTGGAGAAGGCAATGGCACCCCACTCCAGTACTCTTGCCTGGAAAATCCCATGGACGGAGGAGCCTGGTAGGCTGTAGTCCATGGGGTCGCTAAGAGTCGGACACGACTGAGCGACTTCCCTTTCACTTTTCATTTTCATGCATTGGAGAAGGAAATGGCAACCCACTCCAGTGTTCTTGCCTGGAGAATCCCAGGGATAGGGGGAGCCTGGTGGGCTGCCATCTATGGGGTCACACAGAGTCGGACACGACTGAAGTGACTTAGCAGCAGCAGCAGCAGCAGCAACCAGATATTCTGTCTGTATCTTCTCCCTTTAATTCATCTCATATAGCCTTCTCAGTGTCTTAGTGATTGACACTATTTTGCTGCATAGAATTGTTAGAGTTACCGTTATCCACCGTTTGGTGATCTTGTTGAACCAGCCCCAACATGTTTGTGAACTTATTTGTCACACTTTGTCCTCCAACTACCTTAATACAGCCTTACTTTAGTCAGCTGAAATGGCTTATAGCTCTACTCTGAGTACTGCTGATGCTATTCACTCTATTTCTCTTGCTGCTCCTATGCTTATAGATCTACCTAATGAAACCATTTATTTCATGAAGACTTCTCTGATTCTCCCCAGAAGTTGTCAACTCCCACAGATGTGGGCTCTGGACCCTTCTTACATTCTGCTTTGCATGATGGTTATTTGTATAAATGCCACAGTTCCTCTACTAGAAGCTACCCCCAAACCAGAATCTGTACTGCTCCTTTAATTCTCTGTATAGCACCTAACAATGTCTTGTATGTGATAAAGCCTCAAAAAGACATTAATCAAATGAAAGAAGGAATGAATAGGTAGTTATTGTTTCTGGGAACCAGAGGAAGAGTATCTATTTCAGAAATATTCATGGGTATAGACATCATCTCGGAGAAGGCAATGGCACCCCACTCCAATACTCTTGCCTGGAAAATCCCACGGACAGAGGAGCCTGGTAGGCTACAGTCCATGGGGTTGCTAAGAGTCAGACACAACTGAGTGACTTCACTTTCATTTTTCACTTTCATGCATCAGAGAAGGAAATAGCAACCCACTCCAGTGTTCTTGCCTGGAGAATCCCAGGGACGGGGGAGCTTGGTGGGCTGCCGTCTATGGGGTTTCACAGAGTCGGACACAACTAACGCGACTTAGCAGCAGCAGCTTAGACATCATGTGGAGAAGGGCATGGTAACCCACTCCAGTAAACTTGCCTGGAGAATCCCATGGACTGAGGAGCCTTGTGGGCTACAGTTCATAGGGTCACGAGTTGGACACAACTGAAGTGACTGAGCACACACACACACGCGCGCGTGGCTATCATCCTGCAATGATGCCCTCTGGCTCCATCGATCCAGCACAGAGGGGCATGCAAAAGTAAGATCTGTAAATCAAGTGGGATTTCTCTTCATCCAGAGTCCCCTGAGCTCAACATTCAACTCCATCCTTCTGATCATATCTGCCACTCACTTTCATTCCACACTGACACAGCCTATTCCAGCTGTAATGGCTCCACTAAAATGGATGCTTTACAGTTCTTCTCCCCCGTCAGACACTTGGCTTTTGTGATAATGTATCCACAAACACAGCAATGAGAAAATGTTTGGAGGCCTGCATCCAGGTAGTGGAGCATTTTATTCAGGCTCTCGGAGAGTCAATAAAATAGTCTGACATTTTAGTCTAAACAATAAAGCATTCAGGCAATGAGACTAGCAAGGAAGAAAA
Organism: Bison bison bison; assembly: GCF_000754665.1. Lineage (NCBI taxonomy): Eukaryota > Metazoa > Chordata > Mammalia > Artiodactyla > Bovidae > Bison > Bison bison. Next base: position 2,303,720 of record NW_011491028.1, on the reverse strand, counting down.
CAGAGAAGGAACAGGCGGACGTGTTGCCGAACAAACTTGGAATGGCTCTAAATATGCCTATGTCTAGGACTGATGCTTTCTCCAAAAATGTTTTCCTAAATACTTCTATTTTAGGAATCTGAGGATGGAAGAATAGAGGAGAAAACTAAAATGTGCTCAAGGAATAGTCCATTTCCTAGTAACAATAATAACCACAAATGTATAGTGTATAAATATATACTATTTTATAATTATTATAATATACTATAAATATTTTATAAATTATAAAGTATATTGAAAGTACTAATAGTCATTATTTTCTAAAAATTTATACCAATAGCACTGGTTGAGAGTCTCCTGGGTAAAGACCACTTGGACAGATGATTTTCTCACATGTTCTCATTAATGCTCACAACATGATGTTGCATTATCCCCAGTTCACAAATGAGCTAACTGAGGTCAAGTTCATGGTGGTTTAAGCACCTTATTAAAAATCACAAAGCTAGAATGGCAGAGTGAACCACTTCCAAGAATAACAGGGAATGAGAATCAAATATAAAACTCATTATCAATAAAAAGATATAAACAAGTATTAATAGCTCCATGAAGTGATGTCTCATCCCAGGAACTTATGTGTGTCACTGATACGAGTGTGTAATATGCATAAGAAAGCAAAGTACTTACTCTCTGTCGATTACAAGGCAGGTTACAGCTTCTGCCGCAATTACGTTCGCTGTTCTCACATCTTCCCTGTATAAAAAATAGAGAGCAGTTCAAGTAAAGCACCCTTTAAAAACAAAGAAAAGTGTTCATTGTAATTAATTCAAGACATTAAATTACACTCTTCTGATTTTTCCTCTTTTAGGTTTAAGATTTGTTCACGTTTCAAATTACTTTGTCCTGAGAAACCACATAACTCTTGTTATTAATAACACAGATTTTACAATTACAATCCAGCAGCCCACCAGGCTCCTCCGTCCATGGGATTTTCCAGGCAAGAGTACTGGAGTGGGGTGCCATTGCCTTCTCCGAAAGTTATAATTTTCAAACTTAAAAGTTTCACTTACACAAATGAAACAAAATTTTGTGTCACCATTCCCTATCGTATCTGGAGAGTTAATGAGTTGACTGGATGATGATAAAGACATGAATGAAGACGAATAGGTAAACTTTAGAAAAGATCTGCAGATATAATTCTAGAAACTTAAGTACCTAATCCATTTGTGTATGAATTTATCATTATTACCTTGAGAATTATGGATCTATTTTAATCAATTCCCTGCTTTAAAGACCCTGAACTTATGTGGCTAAACTTTTGGCAACTTAAACAGTTACTCACCTGTACCAGAGTTTGTAGGTTCTTCAAGAATGTTCAACAAATCTTAATCACTCTGATTGAAATGTGTATGTACTGTCGCTTTAAAGCATCTAATTGGCTCTGCAGCAGTATCTATCAACTTCTTAAACATTTAAAAATCTGCTCTCCTTATCCAGTGGTCAAAGGTGGATTTGGTAAGTTAACATTCACATTTTGAGCTACTAAAAATGTAATTGTACCACTGTCATGGAAACATTAAGTTATACTTGAAAATATACTCTGTTTCCTAGAAAGGTAAAATGTCTAAGCTAATCTAATTAATGATACATATACATTTGAAATACATTACAGAGATATTACATAGGAAATACTATGGTCTTAATAACATCTTCTAAAAATCACAATTGGAACAGTATATGTTTCTAATATCAGGCTTTTAAAGTTTTGAAAATAAAGATGTTCCCAGTGTATTTTATTTTTTCAAAACACACAAAGTTCTCACACATACACCTGAACTGTAATTTTTTCATTGATCTCTTTCACAGTTGCTGTATCATGCTGTTAACGACTGCAGTTGCTTTGTAGTAACTATTACTATTTGGGAAAGCAGTTTCTCCTTACCAAAATTCTTTTCCAGAAATACCCTGATGGTATTCTCAAGCATTCATATTTAATACAGACTTTAAAATCACTTTCCACTTCTGAAGAAACCAACAATGGGATGCTAGTAAAGTTGTATCACATTTTTACATCGATTTCAGAAGAAAGACATTCTGATGATATTAATTTTCTCTGCAAGAGCATGGCATGTCTACTTGTTCAGATAGAGTATTATGTCTTAATCTTTCTTAATCTTTTTCACTTGGGCTCTGGCATTTTTATAGAAAAGTATTCTTCAGGCTTTTATATCATCAGTTTCTCTTATGGCATTGCTTTTGCATTTCTGTTTTTTATTGGTTATTGCTACTAAAGAAAAAACCTATTGAAATTTGTATATTTGTAATCTGCATACCATACAAAGTTCTCTTCTGATTCTCAAATTTCTATTACAGTCTCTTCAATTCTCATTGTGATCTTCCCAGTGTCTCCCCAACATCCTCTACCTTCTATCTAAACTGGTCTCCTCCCAATGACTGAACATGTCATTTCCTTCTTGTCATGAGTTCTTACCACACGTTCCCTAAGCCTAGGAACTTCCTCTCCAGCTCCTTGACCAGTTCACAACTGTTTCTCCTTTAGATCTCGGTCCAGATGCCCCTGGCTCAGTGATGCCATGCTGAATTCACTAGATTGGTTCCTTGTTTGTCTGTTCTCATGGCCCTAGGTAGCTCTCCATACAAGTACTTGTCACAGTTTACAATTTATACATCTATTTGCATGGTCACTTAGTCCATGTTTCTAACCTCCTTTCACTAAATGTTATGAGGGCAGGGTCAATGGCCAGTTTTGCTCCCAATTTTATCCTGAATGGCCTGCATAAGAGGTGGTTAGTAAGTATATGGTCCAGGAATCTTGAACTCTTGGGAAGAATAGAGTTCAGGCTTTGGAGTAACACTGTCTTGGTTTTACAAAACGAGGTGAAATCCTCAGTTTTCTTGTCTATAAAAGTGAGAAGGATAACAGTGTCAATTTAATGATCTTAAATGCAATAAAGATAAGTTTATCACAATGCCCAACACACAGAAAGCAATGGTTCTGCCGTTCATTACTTCCAAGGTTTCCCATTCACCAATGCCATCATGTCTGTCCTTGTGGAGGTGCCGGCTGGTGCTCTATGAAAGATTATTGCCCAAGAACAAAGTGAGCTTTTCCTATTCCATAGAGATAGATAGTATACTTGAGAGTCCACTATCACTTTTGAGTGTGAATTTTTGGTAAAGTGGACAAAACAGACAAATCGTCAATAATGGCCATGAGGTGGCTCATAAACTGCATGAGTAACTGCTTAGGAGACGCTCACAGCAGCCTATGTTACTACAAATAGCTGCCAGTGTGTTTTTTAAAAAATCCACCACGGCTTTATAGAAAACTAATTTTAGCTGAAATATGCTTCTACCTTAACAACTTAAAATTGTCCACAGTTTTTAAAACTATGACATATACAAAGTAACACTTTATTTTGAACAATGTCTCCTGTGTATATAAATTTTAAAGTATGCTTTCATCACAAATGTCCAACATTAAAAATTTTTATCATGTTATCTGGTCTGAATTGTGTATACTTTCAAAAATGGATGCTATTTCCTTGCAACAGAAAGAAAATATATATATATTTTAAAATGCAAATGATGAAAAATCAAAGATCGAGAGTGACATAGTTGATAGAAACTGAAAATATTTTATTTTTAAAAAGGAAAATGTGTAAAGTTATAGCCTATAGTCAGGCTCAGCACCTAGTAATGTGACATGTATCAAAAAAAAAAAAAAAAAGATGTGTAACATGGGTGATAAACAACACAGCATATTAAAGAGTTTGTTATAACATTTGCTATTTATTGTCTGGCTCAGTGGTAAAGAATCTACCTCAAATGCAGATGATGTGGGTTTGATACCTGGGTCAGGAAGATCCCCTGGGGAAGGAAATGGCAACCCACTCCAGTATTCTTGCCTGGAAAATCTCATGGACAGAGGAGCCTAGTGGGCTACAGTCCAGGGGGTTGCAAAAGAGTCAGATACAACTTAGTGACTGAACAAGAAATATCAGGAAACATATTAAATAATTTGCACAAATTTCAGTTAATACATATAACAGAGGGTATTTTACCTGAAATTTACACATGGGGATATATGTAATACACCAAAAAACAGACATAGCTAATGAGTTGCTGTCCTGGAATTTGAACAAAGAACTGTCTGGTCCCAAAGTACATGTTCTTTTATCATCAGTTCACTACCTATACCCTCTGCTATAAGATTTTAAATTAACAACTATCCTAAATTCATTCTAATGCTTAGGATGACATCTAAGCAGTAAGCACTCATGACTCTCTGTCCATCATTATAAAATTATATTTAATTATTAATAAAGCAGCATTAATACGTTAATGGGTGCCCAACTGCAAAGCTAAATCAATAAACCAGTTTGATTCTCATGTTATTAGAACTCCTATCTGTAGTTACGTCTTAACCCTGCTATGCTGCTTTATAACAATGTTTTATGACAATAGAAAATCATTCAACGCCAAGTCCATTCAATGCCAAATTCCTGTTGCCATTACACTATTATTGAATTTTTACTATTGAGATAGATGTTTAATGCCACCATGCTTGTCTATGCAGGTGTCTGGAAATGCCATCCCTGTGAGAGAAAAATGCCATCCGACATAGTATTGACACATATTCATCCCCTATTTTATGAGATATTATAGAAACTTCTGATAAGAAAAGAATATAAGCCAATACTGTGATTTACTATGTGTGCTTATTTCCTTTATTGGACCACGGACTAAAGTAAAAGCAAATATCCTTTGGACTGAGATATGCAATATTAAATACTCACATAACAGAAAGCTCCTAATAGCTCCATGTCTTTATGAAGCTTATATCTGTCCATACATAGCTGTTATGATACTGGTTTCACACAGAACATCTACCAGTGTCTCAGAGGCTTCATGTAATACTAGCTTAGACATGCAGAAAAGGAGACAGGGGGAAAGAAAGAAGAAAGAGGGAGATGGTGTGACTTAAAAAAAAACAACTGAGCATTCTTTCAGTTTTACTTTTTGGCATATCAGGCTATTTGATAATTTCTAATAGACTAATACATGAGACTTTGAAAATACATTGGCCACAAGGGAATTTTATAAACAAAATTATAAGATAATATCTAACATACTGAAAACTTTCACAAACACACATAGCCTCTGAACACAGCATACTTCTTTATATAGAAGTAAAGGCACGTGTGTCTACCTAATAGTCTAGGTCTAACTTGCACGAAGTCAGACACGACTGACGTGACTTAGCAGCAGTAGCAGCAGCAGCATGCATGTTGAATTTAAAAATAAAAATCTCATATTCATTTATTTCTGTACTTGTATATTAGTTTATTTCAGCATGACAATAACTATGAACAACTGCAGAAGTAGCTACTATTCGGCAGATTAATAGATATTACACAAACTTGCTACTGATTAATGAACAAAGCTGTGAGGTTTAGTAGTGTTCTTTTCTTAAGCATTTTTGGAGGAGTTAGAAATTCCTTTCAATGAAATCATAGAGCATGAACAATCATCCCCAAATAGTTGCAAATACAGTTTTCTGTGCACTGACTCGGATAGTCTTTGAACTTCATCACTGGAATCTTCATCATCGCTGTATCCCAGTGTAGAGTCACTGTCAGTATCTGAATAATCCATAGCAAGAGTTTACATTGACTCTTCTCTTTCAGAAGCAATTCTCTTGTGTCTCATGGCCGCTAGGAAACTCTATAGTGCATTGATATATCTCTGAGAACAAACACAGAGTGTGTGAGGCCAAAGCAGAATGTAGTTCATGCAAAGTAACTAACTGTGCCAGCAGGAGCTCTCCCTTTTCAGCTCTAGAGCAATGTGACTGCTGTCATCAGAGTCCTGGCATTCCCTCAGTGCCAGCCTTGACAGAAATTGACACTTCTCCAATAGCTCATGAACTTAAGGCAACTGTGGGTCAGAGCCCTTCATTCTCAGTCAAGTGCTTCAGGCAGTATCCATAGTTACATTTAGGACAAAATAAATCCTATTCATCTCAAAATCAAGGGCAATCTTACTATAACATGTAGGATATTCAAAACTGATGGGCTATGAAAAGCATCAAAGAGTCACTTGAAATTAGACTTTGAATTAATTACGAACTAGAATTGTAGAATTTGTGGCAAGTTCAGCTGTGCTATTCAAAAGTTTGGTTCCTGAGCAGATAAGTATTGTGAGGAAAAAAGAAAAAAAAAAACTGTATCAGGTCATTCACTGACTCTATCTACTTCCTACCATTATTCCAACATGATTTATAACTCCAGTACTCCCAACAGAACACGAATACTAAGTGTAACATGAACTAATACATACAAAAATATGTGTCTTCTTATCAAGCTTGGCATAGAGTTAATAACCAGTAAATGTTAACTGTCATCATTGTCACTTTAAGATCCTCTGACATCTAGAAAGCACGATACTCTTTTGCATATAGTTTTTCTCATGAAGTCTTTTCTAAATTTCTATAATAAACCAGTCTCCCATTTGTTTTCGGACACTACCTTTTCAGTCTGTTTTCCTGAATCCTCTTGGTTCACTAGAAAACTGGTGTCTCTTCAAAATTCTCCTTTTGGCCTTTTCATTGCTCTAACTTTTCTTATTGGGGAGATCTCTATGGCATCAGCTGTTAGTTTTGTATTAATGACTTCTAAGTCTTAATTTCTAAGTTTACTTTTCTTCTACTGGACACCCTTGTCTGAAAGTTCCACTGCAACCTTGAATTCAAACCTGATTCATTTTCTTTTAACCTCAAAACCACTGTTTTCCTTGCGTTTCCTATCTTGGCAAATGACATCACCATTCTTATATTTGCTTAGCCTCAAAAATTAGATTTTTTTTTTTTACTTTCCTTTCTCCATCATTGGCTCTGATTGATTATATTGGTTCCATCTTTGCCTTTTCTCTTACATCCATTCTTCATTTGCATTCTCAGAGCCACTGCTTTACTTTGGGCTACCACTATCTCTACCCTGGAATGTTGATCTGGCCTTATAACTGATCTCCTTGCCACCACACTCCCTTCTCTAACCCACATCTCATTTTTCTGCACATTTCCAAATATAAGTCCAGTCATGTCAATTCTTTGCATGAGAATTTTCAACAGAAAGAAGTTTCTACACTTTCATTTAGAGTCTGAGGTCCTCCACCAATTGACCTATGATCTTTCCAGGCACTATACAGACTGTCCTCTGCTGCACCTACAGCAAACAACTGTTTCCTTACAATATGCCAGCTCTCATCTTCATTCTTATACACAGATGGCTCCTCTGACAACCTTCTACTCTAGTTCAAACTTTCATCAATGCAGACTTCCATGATCTTTCATTAGCTTTTTCAAGATGGAAAAATCCACAAAAGAAATATATCTACAAATTAATTATAGAAATATATATACATATAGTTAAACCAACAAAAAAGAGAGGAAATAGAAAAATACTATAATGCCACCTGCCAGGAGATAATTAAGTTTAACACCATTGTGAATATTTTTAAAAAACTTTATTATTCTTAAGTATTCACATTTCTCATGAATATAATAAGTCAATATTTACTTTAACAAATATTTACTGAAGGCTATTATACTCTAAATGTATGAATGCTATGGTCCACTGGGGATGAAGTTAAATTAGTAGGCAAATGTATAATTGAATATGCTGATCAAATAGCATGCTAACAGAGATATTAATAATAATAGGTAGGACATCATCTAGCAAATAAGATGACAGCCTTTATGAGGACATTAAAAATTAAGACCCACTCCCAAATGAGTTGAGTTAGCAAAATGAGTCAGGAGATGTATTTTCTATGGGAAAAAAAATATGCAATAGCCCTGGGGTAGGAAATAGCTACTATAAAACAAATAAGGTTGGAATTCAGGGATTGAGGAAAAGAAGGCAAGGACCACGAGAAACCAGAAAGGAAGGCAGGAACCCCCATCCAGATTCTGTAGACTCGTTCAAGGATCTACTTTTCAAAAGAGACTAACTGAAACTTTTTTCTTTTAACGTATTAATAAAATCTTAAAAATTAGTTGGAAATCACAAGCTTAGAGGAAACAATTACTATGAAATAAAATAACAAGGAAACAATTTTAGATGAGTATTTTTAAAATGCTGACATCCTTTCCACTTAACTAAAGTAAATGTTACTGTATGGAAGTCCGCATATTAAAGAATATATCTAAACAGAAAATATGATCTCTGTCCCTAAGAACCTTGTACAATATAGGAGTAATGAAACAAACTAATGCATAGAAATCAGTGTATTATCAGGAATATTTACCAACTCATTACAAAGACTTGAGTTTATACTCTATACACCTGTTAGAATGCTCCCAAGGCAGTCTCTGGTTTTTCATTGATAACAGAGACTTATGACATGAGCTCAAAGAGGATGTTTCTCTAGGCAGAACAACAATAAGTATTATTCATAAAGTAACTCCATTTCATTCTTTCTGGTAACACAGGTGCATATTTCCATTCACTGTATTATCTCACTTTCTGAGAGAATGCAAATCCTTATAGATCTATACCCATGGAAGGTCACAATAAATGAAGTTATGAATTTGAAAGAATTCAATTTTCACATTCGTTCATATTACTTCTGCTGGGATGATGGCATAATGAATTTTTGATGTGACTTAGGAACTCTGCATTCTGTGGCATGATTCAATAACAATAAACATAGACATTTATTAGGCTGAACCAAAGAAATTGCTGTTTTTGCAGGTTAAGATGGCCAATTATTGGCAATTTCATGATCCAATCTAACACATGGAATTAGTGAAAGTGAAAGGGGATATAAAACAATGACGGAAGACTGTATATTGCTGTTTCTTTTCTGCTGTGCTCCCTGTGACATAAACTGAACTGACTTCAGTAGTAATCTGTATTGTTTCCATATTCCATGTATGAATCCTCTGAATGTTGACATGATTGATGGTTCTTGTTCTTCCATCTAATCATTAAAGATAATTCTCTGTCCATTCCAACTAGGATAAGAAATAACTATGGAAGAAATTCTGAGTCTTAGTGTTTTGTTGTTGTTATTGCTAGAGTAAAAATGGCATTTAGTTTGTGCTCTGGTTTCAAATATTAAACTCTTTGGTAAAGTCTTACAAATTTAAAGAATGTCTCCTTGAGTGTATTTTCTGGAGAGAAAGACAGCTTATTCTCATTTTTGCTTGTTATTATTTTATCAGTTGTTTAGAAGTACAGATTTAGATATTATATTGCCATTATTTTCTTAGGGGTCTATTTGGTCTATTTTTGGATGATTTACAGGTATTTTTCTGGGCTCCAAAATCACTACAGATGGTGACTGCAGCTATGAAATTAAAAGACGCTTACTCCTTGGAAGGAAAGTTATGACCAACCTAGGTAGCATATTCAAAAGCAGAGACATTACTTTGCCAACAAAGGTCCGTCTAGTCAAGGCTATGGTTTTTCCAGTGGTCATGTATGGATGTGAGAGTTGGACTGTGAAGAAGGCTGAGCGCTGAAGAATTGATGCTTTTGAACTGTGGTGTTGGAGAAGACTCTTGAGAGTCCCTTGGACTGCAAGGAGATCCAACCAGTCCATTCTGAAGGAGATCAGCCCTGGGATTTCTTTGGAAGGAATGATGCTAAAGCTGAAACTCTGGTACGTTGGCCACCTCATGCGAAGAGTTGATTCATTGGAAAAGACTCTGATGCTGGGAGGGATTGGGGGCAGGAGGAGAAGGGGACGACAGAGGATGAGATGGCTGGATGGCATCACTGACTAGATGGATGTGAGTCTGAGTGAACTCTGGGAGTTGGTGATGGACAGGGAGGCCTGGCATGCTGCAATCATGGGGTCGCAAAGAGTAGGACATGACTGAGCGACTGATCTGATCTGATCTGAACAGGTATTTTAATTTAGGAGGAAAAATAAAGAATTTTGCTCTAATAAAATAGAAAAAAACTTAAACCTGGAGTACAACATAATAGATGTTCTATTCATTTAATCAAATCAAACACTCTCTTCTTAACACTATATGTCCTCTTATTTGAACCATACTTCATAATATAATATGGATTAAGATAAATCTAATTGGTGTCTTATCTTTTCAGATAGTGATGCATGTAATTTTGTAACGTAACTGGCCAAACACAGTTTGAATTTTGGGAGAAGACATTAGGAGAGTCAAATTATTCCATGGTGTTTCATGGGTCATAAATACTTTCAAGAATAAAGCAATTCATGGTATATTCCTTTTCTTTTGTTTCTAGTGTATTTGATGGAGCTAAAAAAAGATTCAATTTTTCATATTTTTAAAGTACAGGAAAGAACATATTCAAATGATGACTGGAAATTAAGTACCAGTAAACTTCAATTGATGCATGTTTGAAATGATGTTGATTTCCTTGGTCACATATTTCAAAGGACTGTTGCCTTTTTAAAGTGCCTTCAAGTCAGGAGTGTGTCCTTTCCTATTAAGAATTCTAGACAGCATGCCAGAAGAGTGTCTCCTATTTCTGGTTCTATTGCCAACTTTAGTGAGTGACCTTGAGAAAATGACTCTGTTTCATTTTTCAGATGTGAAATGGAGATTGAAATCAGTGCTCTGTTCTCTTCTATAATTTGTTTTACCAACATGGACACTTTTTAAAAGATCAAATTATCATGGTTCTCAATGCTCCTGAGACAATTTATCCCAAACCCAAGGATGTTTCTTTAGATTAAAAAAAAAAAAAAAGGGTATTATCAGCCTGCAATTGTGATCTACTTTCCAAATATGTAAGTGGCATATTATGCTATTAATTTTCATATTAGCATTTTTTATCCAAGACTAAAACATATTTTCACATAGAAATCAGACATGTTCATTTGAAATAAGTCTCATAGTAAGAAGTCAAGGATTATGTAATAAATGTTTATGAAATTGTATTTTGATTGTTTAAATTTATATTGAGATTTTACTTTGGCTCTTTCAGGGAAGAGAAATACCTAAAATTTTAAAATAGGGTTAAACTGTTAAAGATCACGTTCTTTTGATACTCATTTATCAAATATTTGTATTATTTTGATAAATAGCTAGATCTCTAAACAAAATTCTTTAGTGATTTTAGAATTCAATTAATCTAATGTGCTATAATTTCACCCACAGCCAGTATTAACTTTGAATCAAAAATAAATAGAAAAACAATGGATAAAGAAAGGAAAGTTATAGCTATATGTATAATAAAGCCAATTTGAATAAAAAGTGCTAAAGTCAAACCACTACATACAGTCAAAACTCCTACAGTTGGCATTGGTTAGAAAAAGTAGACTGGGTATTGAATTTATTAACTATATATACCCATTTTTACCAAAAAAATTATCTATTAGCCTTGCCATACCTGCCCAGCAGGTGATTTAACATATACATATGTTATATATGTACACATGCACACACACACATATGTGTTATTGAGAATATAAAAAAAATGATCTTCAATTAAAAGATGAGGAAATGACAAGGGTAGTTAATAGACAAGAAAGAAAGAATTCTTAAACATATGAAAATATGCTACATCTTAGAGTAAGAGAAGTGCAAATGCATGTAGACAATTCAGCTTTGTGTAACAGTTCAGCACTATTTTAAAAATATTTTTCGTATTTATCTACATATGTATTCATAGTTTTGGACAGTAATGATAATAACAGGATATTACAACAGCACAACAGCACTGTGTGTAATGCTGGGAATAACCTAAATACCTACCAATGTGGAACTGATTACATAAAATTTTCTACATTAATGCAAGGGAATATTTTAAAAATGAAAAGAACTGAAGAAAACCTATATGAACGTGATCTCCAGGATATCTTAAGTGAAAAGACTATAGTGGAGAACCGTGTGTATATACTTTCATTTTTGTAAAACACACACACACAAATAACCATACATTAAAATGCATGAACTACTTTCAGGGGCATTATTCTACATCCAGGGAAGAGAAGGTATGATTAAAGGGTAGAGGAGAGAGGGAAATTACTTTTGTAGCTTTTGAATTTTATACTATGTGCTTGAATTACTTGCCATAAAATAAATATTTTTAAAAGTAAATATATGAAGTAATAGAAATTGACTCTTACAAGTAATTTCTGGGCAGAGAGACGGCTCAGGTCCTTTACTCTTTTGGAAGGCCTGGCCTGAACTGAGTGCATGGTTAGCTACTGTCCATCGCTAGACCACCCCTTAACCCTCACCCCAAAGTCATCCCCAGCCAGCAGAGCTGGAGTTACCTTACACTGGCCCAGTCTGATCACACTGAAAAGAGCAGCTTTGTAGATGAAGCAAGTAAAAACCCTTGACACAGGATCCTCCAGCATCACTTCAGCACTGCCTTTTGCTCCATTTTCATTGGCAGCAATTATAAGGACTAGATGACAAATAAGGAAGGTATTTTTTGAGCAGGGACATCTGCTTCTTAACACCTTTAACCACGGTTAGGTTGACATTTTGGAGCTCTAAAAAGGTTAAGTTACTGATTCTATTTGTACACAGAAAACATTTCATATAGGTATCCATTTATGTATATAATAATATTTATATTTAATATTGCTTTGAGATTGTATTTTTAATATATCCACTAGCAATTGGGGAGAACATTTTCTCTCTCTGAATATTTTTCATAATTTGTTACTGTCATTATTTTTATTATTATAGCAGGTCTAATCTCAATAGATTCTATTCATTCTTGTTTACCTACTGAGAAACCATCATAACTGCCATGTTTCTTCTATTAATCTGTAAAGTACTTAAGGATTAAGCTATCTCTTAACAATGATGAAGTCCCTCAGCTAACATTAAAAAAAGGATTTCAAAGTGCAGTCAAGGGTTTCAGATTCATGAAAATTTCTATATGGCTCACTCTCTAATCTGAAAACTGCATAAATAAATAAAAATGGTTTCTTGTTTAATATAGAAAAGAATGACATTCATTCACCCATTCACTGATTCATAAAGTAGGGTTTCCTGATTTAGTAAATAAAAATACAGGGCATCCAATTTACTTTGAATTTCAGATAAATAATTTTTTTTTACTATGAGTGTCCTATGCAATAATACACTTGTAGTAAAAAAAAATCATAGTTTGTCTAAAATTTGAATTCAATAGTATCTTGTATTTTACATGGAAATCCTAAATAAGTTTCTAAATATAGACTGTGAGCCAGGTGCTATCCTAGGTGCTGGGTATAGAGAGGTGCAAATAATAAAATCTTTGGATTCCAAGAGTTTACAATCTGCTGCTGCTAAGCCGCTTCAGTCGTGTCCGACTCCGTGCGACTCCATAGACAGCAGCCCACCAGGCTCCCCTGTCCCTGGGATTCTCCAGGCAAGAACACTGGAGTGGGTTGCCATTTCCTTCTCCAATGCATGAAAGTGAAAAGTCAAAGTGAAGTTGCTCAGTCGTGTCCGACTCCTAGTGACCTCATGGACTGCAGGCTACCAGGCTCCTCCATCCATGGGATTTTCCAGGCAAGAGTACTGGAGTGGGGTGCCATTGCCTTCTCACAGTAGGTAAAAAAAAAAAAGAAAAAAAATACCTATTGACAGTTATAATGCAGTATGATTGGCATATCAGAGGTGTGACCAGAGTGACATAATCACATGGGAATTCTCCAAGTCTGACTGGAAGATGGAGTTAAGGAGGAGCATGGATTGATGGTGAAGAGGATCATGGGAAGCTGCTTGAAGAGGTGATGCCTCAGATAAGAACTGTTGTGTATGTAGAAATTTGTCAAAAGGAGAGTGAGGTGGTCCTGTCACAAGGAATAGCTTGTGGAAAACCTCAAGGAAATCTTGCATGGAGGGAACAGCAAGTAATTGATAATGCTTGAAACCTTAGGAGCAAAATGTAAAGAGAGAATTGAGGCTAGCAGGGTTGAAACAGGAGAAATTATAAATGGCTGTATATTGACTATGTGTGCGTTTGTATGCTCAGTCGTGTCCAACTCTTCATAACCCCTGAGCTGCCTGCCAGGCTCCTCTATCCATGGAATTTTCCAGGCAAGAATGCTGGAATGGGCTGTCATTTCCTACTCCAGGGGATCATCCCCACCCAGTGATTGAACCTGTGTCTCTTGCATCTCCTGCATTGGGAGGTGGATTTTTTTTACCACTGTGCCACCTGGAAAACCTTATAGGATACTATTGACTATATACATGTCTTTAAAAATTCAACAGATTCTTCTATCACATCTGTTTGCTCTTTAGACACAGTTAATAGCGACAATGTTAGTATCACCAAGAAGTCCTCCTTGATTCATATTACCCTATTGCTCTCCTTAGTCCCTCTATTCAACATGACCATGATACTTCAGTTTGCATGACAGTTCTTGATGGATACCAGACGCTTAGAAAACAATTCCTTAGTTGGCTCCTGTTTCTGGGCCCTATAGAATTGACTGTGCATCCGCTCTATACTTCACCTGCTACACGCTGTTCAGGACAAATGCCCCATGAATGCGGAGGCAGTTGGTGCACTGAGCATTGCCTTTCCCATTAAGAAGAAATCTTTGACTGAGCATATACTGTGTTAAGAGCACTAGGGAGGCAGGTTGCAAAATACATATGTAACAGAGTCAGGTCATCTATACAACAGCTATGGCACAAAGGAACCTGACCAAAAGTTTTAGCTCTACTGACACTTGGGAGATACATTAATTATCGAACACTTTTCTAAGCCAGGTATTTGCTGCTTTAAAGTGAAATCTTAATAATACAACTGATCTGGGAGTTGGTGATGGACAGGGAGGCCTGGCGTGCTGCAGTCCATGGAGTCGCAGAGTCGGACATGACTCAGAGACTGAACTGAACTGAACTGATAGGGTTAGAAAACTCCCTGGCCCCAAACCAGCCAGCAGCCAGCCTGTTTTTGTATAATTCTCAAGGCATGAACAATTTTTACACGGTTATAGGATTTTTTTTTTAAAGCAAAAACAAGCAAAGAATGTTAAGAGACCATATGTGATATGCAAAGCCTAGAATATTTACTATCTGGCTCTTTACAGAAAAAGTTTGCCAATTTCTAAATAAATGAAGTAACTGAACCTTACAGAGATTCAAGAAGCCTCCTAGAGTTCACACAGTTAAAAAGTGACAGATATGGATCTTAAATCAGATTTATCTGTTCCCAGCATATGTGTCCCTTCCACTGATCATGTTGTATTCTGATCTTGGAAATACCTATCCTTGCGAATTCTGAAGCTATGGTCCATGGCTATTCTTCTGCGGGCTGTGTTTCCCTTGACCATCCGAGTGGGCTAACAGGATAGGTGTGAACTCACTTTCACCTACCCCCAAGTCCACTGCTATATGAAAACTGCCCGCCACTCCCTTCCATTCTGGTGACTTTATGCATCTAGATCACTAGGGTAGACAATCTAATCAAACTCAGGTGTTTAATTAATGTTATCTGGGCAGTAACACAAATGGAATCTACACTGCAACCAATTAGCAAGTCAGCAATAACTTTTGCAATCTTAACTTCATCTAAATGGCTCAAAAGAAAACGCTTGATAAACGGAATCTGTAGTTTAATAAACCGTAACTACTACTTGATCCATTTTTAAAGATCTTATAGCAAATAATCTGCTAATTGAATAATGTCTTAATTTTAAGGCATTAAAATTATTAATAATCATAAGGTATCGAGTGGTTTTAATTAGGTGCAGCTACAATACAAGGCTGGCATCCTTCAGTTCCTATATTCAGTCAATGACAAAACTGAGAAATAGATCTTATCTCACTAACAGACAGTCATAGCTAGTATTTTGACCAGTAGAGCAGAACACAGTCAGTTATCATCCTATGAGACATATGCTGTATTATTTTCCCTATTCTGCCCTCAAGTTTATGGGTTGATATCCTTTACGGATAAAGCTGCCAAATCTGCTTTTCTACTTTGATATGCATTTAAAGACTTAGTGTTATTCTTTCCCCCTTCTGTCCCTCTTTCTCTCCCCCACTCTCTCCCTTTTCTTGTTTCCATCCATTCATTGACCCATCTATCCATCTATCCATCCATCTACTGTGACCAACATGTATAAGAAACACGTTATGTGCTATGACAGATACAGCAATATATAATGTAGAGTCCTTATTCTCAAGAAATGTATAGTTTAATAAAGGCAAGTAGGAGAGGTTGGAAACAAACCTTTAGTTCATGTAAATGATAGATTAGCAGCTATGCAAATAATCTTATTTAACAATATTTAATTCTGAAGGAGATCAGCCCTGGGATTTCTTTGGAAGGAATGATGCTAAAGCTGAAACTCCAGTACTTTGGCCACCTCATGCGAAGAGCTGACTCACTGGAAAAGACTCTGATGCTGGGAGGGATTGGGGGCAGGAGGAAAAGGGGACGACAGAGGATGAGATGGCTGGATGGCATCACTGACTCGATGGACGTGAGTCTCAGTGAATTCCGGGAGTTGGTGATGGACAGGGAGGCCTGGCATGCTGTGATTCATGGGGTTGCAAAGAGTCGGACACAACTGAGCAACTGAACTGAACTGAACTGAACTGAATATTTATTGAGTGATCAGCATATACCATACACCAGTTTCTGTGATAGTGAATTATACTTTAGAACTTCATCTTCACAACAGTGGTATAATTTGTTACTATTATATTTCCCAGTTTAACAGATGAGCAAACTAAGGTGAACAGAGATTAAGCAATCTTCCCAAGGCCATAAAGTTGATGAATGCAGAACAGGGATTCAAATTCAGATAGTCTGACCACAGGTACTACATGCTATACTTCTTCTAACACAAATTATCACATTTGATACTCACAACAATCTATAATAGATACATTTTTGTGTCTTCTCAGAGCATCATCATCACAATTCTCTAATAATATCCTTTACTCTAAGCCCATCCATGCAAATGTTTGATAACACTTTCCTTTGCCTTTAGGCTCTTATGCTCATAGCTGCTTGGGGATCAGTGACCACAGCCAATAGGCTATTTTTGCCCCTGATTGAATGGCCCCATCAGATTCTCTTTAGGGGAAACTGAAAATCAAGGACACTTGTAACTGAGAACAGGTAGGAGCTCCATTTAAGTAATCTGTACTGTATGAATAGAAAAGGAAGAGAAAACAGGATTGCTAAGAGAAAGACTGAAAATGTGCACAGAATAGCTGAGATCAGAGAGAGAATCCTACTTGTTTTAAATGGATTTCTTGGCTGATCATTAAAGTTTGGGGTAGTTCCAAGGAATATTGAGTCCATAGAATAGCTTATCCCTCTAATATGGTCTCTTTTTGAGTCATACGAGGAGGAATACATTACTTTGTTACTTAAAATTAAAAGAATTACTATTATGCATAAGATCCATTTATCTTTTTTTTTTCTTTTTTTTAAATTTTATTTTATTTTTAAACTTTACATAATTGTATTAGTTTTGCCAAATATCAAAATGAATCCATCACAGGTATACATGTGCTCCCCATCCTGAACCCTCCTCCCTCCTCTCTCCCCATACCATCCCTCTGGGTCGTCCCAGTGCACTAGCCCCAAGCATCCAGTATCGTGCATTGAACCTGGACTGGCATCTCGTTTCATACATGATATTTTACATGTTTCAATGCCATTCTCCCAAATCTTCCCACCCTCTCCCTCTCCCACAGAGTCCATAAGACTGTTCCATACATCAGTGTCTCTTTTGCTGTCTCGTACACAGGGTTATTGTTATCATCTTTCTAAATTCCATATATATGTGTTAGTATACTGTATTGGTGTTTTTCCTTCTGGCTTACTTCACTCTGTATAATAGGCTCCAGTTTCATCCACCTCATTAGAACTGATTCAAATGAATTCTTTTTATGGCTGAATAATACTCCATTGTGTATATGTACCACTGCTTTCTTAACCATTCATCTGCTGATGGACATCTAGGTTGCTTCCATGTCCTGGCTATTATAAA